>NC_056746.1:2381056-2673487 GCF_019279795.1 Protopterus annectens
TATGGTCAAAAAACTAAATGCCACCCGTGGGAAGCATCTTCATCTGTTATATCGGTTGACGCTTTGGATGCTGTCTAATGGATCAGTTCTGCTTGGTATATAGTTCTGCCAGAAATGATACAGAAGTGTGTGTGTGTGTGTGGTGTGTGTGTGCGCGCGTGTACCTTACACTTCCCAATCATAAAGTTTTACAGAACTTTTATGGCCCTTGATACCTACAACTGGAAAGCAGTTTGCTCCAGCATATGCTGATGGATGTACAGTGTAGGCTTTGACTGTAAGATTTAATACATTTTTGCACAGGATTGAACCCTTAGGCCACAGCACATTTCACCTTTTTAATTGCTAAATGTCCTCTAACCTGTCTAGGTCAGAGTGCCCTTTTTAGGAGAGCTTATTCCAAGTACCTACTTCTGTAATTATTTTACCATGTGCGTTGTTGCCCGATGCTGTTTTTGAACAGACTATATGTGCTAGCTCTTACTGCCTAAGACCTGCGGGTATCCCCTCACTTTGCAGTGTATCTGTTTCGTGGATGTTACTTGGAATCTTGACTTTGTCTTCTATGGTCACTTCTCACTGGTTAGTCTTTATACAATGGCAGCATATCTCTTCCAAAGAAGATCTTTTTCTGCTGTAAGCCGTTTCCAAGTCTAGCTCATTAAAACGGCTCCTCACTATGACAGCTCGTTTTGATATGAGGTGCTTCACAGCTTTACTGTGACGTAAGAGTGTGCTCCTCTGATGTTTACATGGATTGAATGTTTGCTTGTGCTTTCCTTTGCTGGGCAGATAAAAGTTCCTTTTGGTTGGAAAAATGTCCCCTTTTTTTAGTTTTGTCTGTTATTACTTCAGGAAATTTAATTTTAAGCTGTGGGTGTTTTGTTGTAATGTATAGTCTTGAGACTAATGTACTTTTTTAAACAGAACACACTCTCCTGTCAGGTTAAAAATTGTGTAACATAAGTAAAAACATTTTTCCTTTGGAGGCATTTTTTGTTTTGTGTGCCATTAGTAACATGGTTGGACTCCTTTTATTGTCAAAATGAAACAGGAAGATAGGCATCTATCTTCTCAAATTTCTTTGGATAGGAGTGGTTTCCTGAGCCAGACATAGAATTTAATTCAGGCTATATCTTTCTACTTTCTTGTAAAGAACTAAATTTTTATACACTAATCCCAAATCTGACCCACCAGCTGTAGCTTAATTTGATCCCATTGCTGCTAAGCACTTATTTCCCATCATGTCCTTTCTAATAAGGATGGGAAAATTGATAGGTATGAGAAAGTGTAGACTTCTGCATCTTTGATTTACAGAACTTTTAATTCAGTTTCCTATGCTTATTTGTTTTGACAAGTTGTGTAATTGTGGTTAATGTTTTTTCAGCAGTTTTTTGTGAGGAAAATGTACTTTAAATAACTTGGGCTTTTCTATTGCACAGATTGCTACTAGTTTACAGTGTGTTAACTCTGACACTGCTTTCTGGGCTGTGGCCACTAGTACTGTTTTGAGGAGGTTTGTTTGGCTGCATTCTCAAAATCTCCCAGATATTTTAAATTCTCCCTTTGATAGAGATTGTTTGACCCGTCTGCTGCAGAGGTGATCAAAGTGTGGTGAAATCGGCAAGCTGATACGGGAATCACATGATTATCTTCGTGTTTCACTGTTGCAGTCATCACACTTGGGTTATCTGCCTGGAGGTAGCCCTCAGTTGGCCCGAATACAAGGTACTCAGTATTTCTGCGTTGGATGCTGTTGCTCCAGGTTTGACGTCCTGACGTTTGGTATAAAGATAGGCTGCCAACGCCATTACACCAGTCTTTCTTGCTGAAGAGCCTGAAGCAGAAGCAGTTCGTAAGTGCCGGTCGGCTGCTACCTGAATTTTCATTTATGAATTGAATAATCCTGAAGTCTTCTAAAGCCAAGTGCCACGTTGGCAATCCTTTTTTTCTTGCTCTAACTGATGTCAGAAAAAGTGGTGTTGCCTGTGGAAAGCAAATAGCTCTCGAGGATTTCATCCTTACTGCGTCACCTGCTTAGGCCCATACTACGATGTCCCTTGCTGTTGGTTTTGTGCCTTAACGCCCGAACCATTCGTCGTGGGGCTCTGTCACAAAATTCTTTCACTCTTGATCTTCGTATTCCAAAATGGCTTCGGTAAGCCATCCGACTACTGATAAAACCCAAGGATAACGAGACAGACTGCAAGTCCAAAACTGCCGATGATGCTTCCATTAAGTTAGTCGCCAGTCCGCTGGTACTCAGTGAGGTGCCTTTGCAGCCCCTGATGCCTGCTTCACTGGATTCGCAGGCCTCTACTGAGACCCATTCAGAGCCCGGTATGCCTCAAGACACTCCTTCGACTATGGAACCTGCGGATGTCTCTACCTTGGATGGGTCCGGAGCTGCTGAGCAGGCACTGGCTTCTGAGGCAGTTCTTCCCTCAACCGATCAACTCAGAATACATTTTTTAACCAAAACTATTGAGTTTCTTAGGCCCAAAGTACGCACTATGCCTAGAAAACATACCAAAGCACATGCACCTGCTCCCATGCCACAAAAACAAATGCTTAGAATGGCAGAAGACCTTATTACGTTGATTAGGGGAAATCAGCCCTTCCCCTGCTAAGAGACAGAGTTCAGTCCCCTTCAGCATCTACAGACCATGAGGCCGATGACTTTGGAGGCCAATGACTTTGAGATTTCTGATTATGATGACATGCCCTTGTCTGCTTATGAGGATTCAGATGCAGAGGAATCCATTCCTTCTGCCTCCCCTCCAGACGATTTTTCTTTTGGTGAAATTTTACATACCTTGAGAGAGCATTTCCACTGGGAATGCCAAGACCATCCTCAGTCCAAAAAGAGACTCAAAGAATTTCTAGAGTTGCCTCAGCATGGACCTTTAGCAATACCCCGTCCAGGATGTTGTGGATGATGTTTTTATGGAATCCAGTCCAACTCCTTACACTTTACCTTCTGCCCCTAGGAAACCGGACAGGTACTACAGAGTACCTGAGTCTCTCAAATTCCTTTTCAAGAATCCCACTGCTTGACCCAGTGATAATTTCCCAGGGACCTAAAGGTATCAAGGCTACTACAGCCAAGAATCCCACCCCTTTGGACAGGGATTCCAGAGCTTTGGACAGTTGGGGTAAGAAGGTGTATACCTGTGCAACGCTTGCTATTAGGGCATTGAATTCAGTTTCACACGCTGAAGTACCAGCAACCTATTATGGAAATGTATTAAACAAAAATTGGCAACCCTTTCAGACTGTGCAGAGAAAAAAGAATTGCAGGAGCTTATGCACTCTGCAAGCCAAGTCAGCAAGCATACTTTGCAGTGTGGCTTTGATGCCCTAGAAGCATCTTGCCGGGCAGCAGTCACTGGCTCTGTACTGAGAAGACATTCTTGGCTGAAGGAGCAGACCTTGCCAGACCATATCAAATCAAAGTTACTGGACACTCTTTGATCAAGGACTGTTTGTTTGGCACCAAAGCAGAAGAGGTTCTTAAAAAGATGGGGGGAAAAAAGCTAAGTTTATGCAGACTGTCAAGGATGTTTTACAAGTGCAACCCCCTAGGTTCAGAAGGCATTGCCCTTCCAAACACTGGTCCTTTCCAGCCCCCTCCAGGCCTTCTCAAACCAGACCCAGGGGAAACAGACCACCTAGACTACAGTCTCAGGGTATGCAGAGATCTAAGCAATGGAGTGCCTCCATCCCTAAAGCAGTGCTAAGCCAACTCCTTATGGAAAAAGTTCACAATGACTTATTTACTCCACTTCCCAACCCTGCCCAATTGCTTGTGCCCCCAAGGAGGAAAACTTGCCCTTGATGCAGAAAAATGGATGTCCATCACTCAGGACTGGTGGGTCCTCAACATTGTACCCCAGAGGTACAAATTCTTTTTCCATTCACTGTCAACCCCAAGAGGGGTTCCCAGATCTTATTCCAAACCAGTGGGCAGAGGCTCAACCAAGTACTTCCCTGCTCAATATCATCTATTCATCCAGCTCCTGTAGAACATAGGCATCAAGGGTTCTACTCCCGACTCTTCGTAGTTCCCAGGAAAGAGGGCCCTTGGTGCCCAATCCTGGATTTTTCAATTGTCAACACCTTCTTGGTGGTACCAAAATTCAAAATGCTTATCCTGCAACTTCTCATGCTAGATAAGGATGCTTGGTTAGTCCCCCTAGACTTAAAAGAAGCCTGTCTACACATCCCCATAAGGGAGTCATGAAGTAAGTATCTACGTTTCAGGGCAGGATCTTTGCATTATCAGTTCTCTGCGCTTAACTTTGGCTTATCTACTGTGTCCAGAGTATTCACAAAATGCCTGGCTCCGGCCATTGCATACTGTAGGCAGGTAAATATTCAAATTTACCCGTACTTGGACGACTGCCTGATTCAGGCAGACAGGAATTGCTACTGCAGCATTTGACATTTGTGAAAAACCTTCTCCCTTCCTTGGGGGACGACACCAACAAAAATAAATCTGGTTCTCAGTCGAAAGATTGTATTTCTGGGAGCAAGCTTGGACACAACTTCCCAGATGGCATTCCTCACTTCAGAAAAACAAGTCTGACAGGCTACTTAAAAAAAAAATGGCCACCAGAGCCCAGCTATCCCCAAGAAAAATACTGCAAGCCCTAGGGTTTATGGCCTCATGTATACTGTTAATTCCATATGCAAGACTGTATATGAGGAAACTTCAGTGGTACTTAAGTCTTTGGTGCCAACATTCTCATGACCTGGAAACTGTCACTCCCATCCTACCCTGTCTAAGGACAGCATTCCTTTGGTGGGCAGAAGCATGCAACCTCAACAAGGGACTGCCTTTTACTCAACCCCATGCCGCCCCGACCCTAACCACAGACGTATCAGACTATGCCTAGGGTGGGGGGCACACATGGATGGCAAATGTATTCAGGGCAACTGGAGCCCAAGTCAAATTCATCTGCACATCAGCCAAAAAGAGATGCTAGCTGTACAGAATGCACTGACAGCTTTCAGATCCCTACTCCCCCCAGGGCAATTGCTAATAAAAACAGACAACACTACAGCTGTGGTACATCAACAAGCAGGGGGGGAATCCATTCCTTCCCACTCTGCAGGTTAGTCATGGCCCTATGGAACACGGCCTTGGACATTCAAGTCCTTCTGCAAGCTCAGTTCCTGCCAGGCAAACAAAACTCACTGGCAGATGACTCAAGCAGAAATCTCCTAGACCCCCACGAGTGGCAATTAGAGCCCAGCACCCTTCAACCTTCTGATTCAGAGATGGGGGACCCCAGAGGTGGATCTCTTTGCTTCCCCCTACAACCACCAGCTTAACAATTTCTGCACCAGGACTCCTCACAACAGGGCCTGCAAAGTGGATGCCCCATCTTTTTAGTGGGTGAATCTCTCAATCTGTGTCTTTCCCCCTCTGCCCCTTCTCTCTTACTCAAGATAAAACAAGACAGACCAAGGACAAATCTGATTGCCCCGGATTGGCCAAGTACGCACTGGTACCCAATCCTGCACAGCGTGGCACCTATGCCAGAACCCAACCCTTCTCGCTCAGCAGGAGGGACAGATTTTGCACCCGTAACTGCAAACCCTAAATCTTGTAGCCTTGCTTATTCCTTGAATTCTCCCCCTGCCACCCTAAGCAATCAGGTGCTGGACGTCATTCTTGAAGCCAGAAGACCCGGTACTAGAAAATCTTATACTGATAAGTGGAAAAGGTTCTGCTCGTGGATTCGTTTTATAGGAGAGGACACAACACTGCTCTCCCTGCCTCTAATCCTGGATTACTTAATAGATGTACTCCACCAGGGCCTGTCCCCCTCCAGTAAGATACATGCCTCCAGCTCTTTCTGCTCATTACAACACTGAGCCACCTCTCTTCTCGCACCCTCTTATCTAACAGTTCCTGAGATGAGCAAGCAATTTAAGGCCAACAAGGAGAGCACCCACCCCTGCCTAGGACCTTAACTTTGCACTGGAAAAGCTCATGCCCCCCCCCCGATCCTGCTGCGTTGAAGTTTAAAATTCCTCTCTTGGAAAACAGCCTTGCTTCTAGCCATCACTTCAGCTAGAAGAGTGTCTGAGTTGCAAGTACTGATGGCTGTGGAGCCCTTCATTATTTTCCATATTTTCCATACTGACAGGGTTTCCTTCGGGACTAACCCTTCCTTTATGCCTAAAGTGATGTCCGGTGTGGCTCTCCAGCATTCCATCCATTTGCCAATCTTCCCTAATCCTCAAAATAAAGGGGAAAGGATCCTGCACTCCCTGAACATGCACACACAGTTCAGATTCTACTTTGATAGGCCTAAACCCTTCAGAAAATCTGACCAGCTACTAGACAGCTTTGCAACAGGGGCAGAGGGCAAGGCTATTTCAAAACCATTTCCAAATGGATAGCACTCTGCATCCATTTCTGTTATAAGTACCATGGGAAACAAAACCCCTTGGAGTCGGAACACATTCCACAAGGGCAACATCTACCTCTACAGCATTTTTCAGGGAAGTCCCTACCAGGGACATCCTGGACGCTGCTACCTGGAGTTGTGTACACACCTTCACCTAGGATTACCACCTGCCTATGTTTTCCAAATCCAGGGCAGGTTTTGCTACAGCAGTCCTGCAAGGCATTCTAACCAGCCCTAACTCTTCTTGACTGCCTCCACCCTTCATCTTTGGGAATCTACCCAAGTGTGATGACTGCAACAGTGAAACACGAAGAACATAGTACAGTTGTGTTCGCTTACATAAATGTAGATGTTAGAGTACATTTTCTGTTGCAGTCTTGGTTTCCCTCCCTCCAGCCCCCTGTTTTTTTTTCTCTCCTCTATATGTCTTATTACTTGCCCCTTGTGGGATATTGGTATTTACTTTTTACTGGTGGTTCCCCACCGTAACTTAGCTCCCTATTTGGGGGGCTCCTGACATTTAGGGCAAGAAAGACTTATGGCGTCTTCTGCCTGTTTTTATACCACTGACATCAGACCTGGAGCGACAGCACCCAACGCAAAAATACTAAGTCTCTGGTATTCGGGCCGACTGAGGGCTTACCTGCAGGCAGAAAACCCAAGTGTGATGACTACAACAGTGAATACACTCTAACATTTATGTAAGTGTAGACAACTGTACTTTTTTTAGCCTACGTTTTCCAATTTTTCCAAGGGATTTTTTTTCTCCTTATACCAATTTTGACCAAAAAAAGTCTTGAGAAAATTCATCTAAACGGAAGATCAAACGTCACTCTTCACCTGATCCTTGACTGTGAGTTCATTTCAGAATCTCTGAACCGCCTCTACCGTTATTGCAGCTCATGCCTTATAAAAACTCTCAAGCTTAGCTGAACCCAGAATGCTTCTCTCAAGATTACCTTGGATCAAATTTGCCACTTCAAGTGACAGACTTGTTCCTCTCCTATCAGGTCTTGAGCTAGCAATTTCTTCAGTTTTTGAGTGTTTAGTATTTTTCATAATTTTGTTCTCATATCTATTTCTTTAGACCCTTCATACCCACCCAGCTCGGCCTCTTTACTTAACTGCTGTGTCCTTTTCCTTGTATACCATCGCTGGTAACCTCCCAGATGTTCTTCTTGTTTCACTGTTGCAGTCATCACACTTGGGTTATCTGCCTGCAGGTAGCTCTGTCGGGCCGAATACCAGAGTTTTGGGATTTCTGCGTCTGATGCAGTCGTCTCTTCCATGACGTCAGGTCATCAGGGGGTATAAAAGAGGCAGCCAACGCCGTTACATCAGCTTTTCTTGCCATGCTGGAGCCCGAAGCAGAAGCAGTTCGCAAGTGCCGGTCGGCCGCTACCTGAAATTTTCATTTTTCGAGTTTCAAACCTGAAGGCTTCTAAAACGAAGTATCCTGTTGGGGATCTTTTTTTCTTGCTCTAACCGATGTCAGAAAAAGTTAACAATTATCTTGGTGTGGAAAGCAAATGCCTCAGATTTTCATTCTTACTGCATCAATTGTTTAGGCCCTGATCACAACGTTGCTCACTGTCAGTTTTGTGCCTTCAACACCTAAATTATTTGTCTTTGGGCTGTCTTTGCCACTAAATTTTTTCGCGCTGTTTCACCGTATTCTGAAATGGCTTCAATAAGCCATCCAACTACCGATCTTCCTTAAAAACGTAAGGGTAAAAACAGACTGCATGGGTCCAAAACTGCCGACAACGCTTCCATTAAGCTAGTCGTCAGTCCGCCGGTACTCAGGGCTTTCGCAGCCCCTGATATCTGCTTCTACAGATTCGCAGCCCTCTACTGAGGCCCATTCAGAGTCTGGTATGCCGCGAGATGCTTCTTCGATTTATGGAACCTGCGGATGTCTCTACCTTGGATGGATCCAGAGCTGCTGTGCAGGCACCAGCTTCGGAGTGTGTTTTCAGACCTTCCGAAGTTTGCATTAAACGGACTATTTTGTTTCTGACTAAAACTGCCGAGTTTTTCAGGCCCCAGAGTTCGCACTACGCCTAGGAAACTGACCAAAGCGCACTCTCAATCTCCCATGCCAAAGAAATAAATGCTTAGAATGACTGAAGACCTTATTACTTTAATTAGGGGTAGCCAGCCTTCCCCCTCTAAGAGACAAAGAATAGATTCCCTTTCTGATTCTACAGACCACGAGTCTGATGACTGTGAACCCCTCTGATTGCCAGGACTTACCCTTATCTATCTATGAGGATTCAAATGCGGAGGATTCCATTCTCCCTGCCTCCCCTCCAGAGGACTTTTTTCTTTGGGTGAAACCTTGCATACCCTAAGGGAGCATTTCCACTGGCAATGCCAGGACTACTCAGTCCAAAAAGATACTGGGGGGATTTTTAGACTTGCCTCAGTACAGGCCTCTAGCAATATCCCCTGTCCTGGATATTGTAGATGTCTTTATGGAATCCAGTCTTACCCCTGATGCTTTACCTCCAGCTCCTAGAAAGCCTGACAGGTACTACAAGAGTACCTGCCTCTCACAAATTTCTTTTTAAAAATCCCACTGTGGATCCAGAGACCATTTCCCAGGGACCTAAAGGTATTAAGGCTGCTACAGCCAAAAACCCTACCCCTTCGGGCAGGGATTCTAGGGGTTTAGACAGATTGGGTAAGAGGATGTATACCTCTGCAACTCTTGCCATTAGGGCTTTACATTGCCAGTTTCACATGTTGAAGTTACCAGTGGCATATTATGGAACTAATTAAACAAAAAGTGTTGTTGATTCCTGATTGTGCAGAAAATAAAGATTTACAAGAGTTAATGCATTCTGCAAACCAAGTAGGTAAACCTACTTTGGAGTGTGGTTTTGATGCATTAGAAGCTTCTTGCAGGGGTGTTGTCACTGGGTCTGTTCTGAGAAAGTATGCTTGGCTGAAGGAAAAAGTCTTGCCAGACCATGTCAAAGCAAAATTAGTAGATGCTCCATTAAACCATGAATGTATGTTTGGCACAAAAGCAAATGTTCTTATAGATGGAGGAAAAAGCTAAATCTATGCTAATGGTTAAAGATTTCTTACAGGTGCACCTAGATTCAGTAGGCATTGGCCTTCAAAAAACTGGTCCTTTCCAGTCCCTCCCAGACCACCTCAGTCCAAACCCAGGGGCAGCAGAACACAAAGATTACAGTGTAAGTATATGCACAGATCTAAACAATGGAGTGCTCCCACTTCAAAAACAGGGAGTGGTTGGCCACCCCATATGGAAAAAGTTCACAATGACTTGTCTTTCATCCTTCTCAGCCATGCCCAAGTACTTGCACCCCTTGGAGGGAAACTCACCCTGCATGCAAAAAACTTGGGGAGTACATTACCCAGGACCGCTGGGTCTTCAACATTGTATCTCAGGGATACAGATTCTACTTTCACTCACTGCCAGCCCCAAGCCGGTTGTCAGACCTTCCTCCAAACCAGTGGGCAGAGGCCCAAAAGCAAGTACTTTCTCTTCTCAGTATCAAGGCTATTGTACCTGTCCCAACAGAACAAAGGGGACAGGGTTTTCTACTCCAGACTGTTCCTGGTGCCCAGAAAAGAGAACCCTTGGTGCCCTATCCTGGATCTGTCAGTTTTCAACACCTTCCTGGTGGTACCAAAATTCAAATTGCTTACACTTCAGCAGTTGCTTCCTATGCTAGCCGGGGACTCCTGGCTAGTCACCCTAGACTTAAAAGAAGCTTATCTGCACATCCCCATAAGGGAATCGTGCAAGAAATGTCTACGTTTCAGAGCAGGCTCTTTGCACTATCAGTTCTCTGCACTTCCCTTTGGCTTATCTACTGCACCCAGGGTATTCACAAAGTGCTTGGCTCCAGCCATTGCATACTGCAGGTGGAGAAATATTCTAATTTACCCATACTTCGATGATTGCCTGATTCTGACGGACAGTCAAGAATTGCTACTTCAGCACTCCTAACCTCCCTGGGGTACAACATCAATGAAAATAAATCACATCTGGTACCCAGCCAAAAGATTGTATTCCTGGGAGCAAGCTTGAACACAACTTCCCAGATGGCATTCCTCACTCCAGAAAAGCAGGTTTATTTGACAAATTACTTCAAACTACTGGCCACCAAAACCCAGATATCTGCAAGAAAAATACTGCAAGCCCTAGGGTTCATGGCCTCATGCATTCTCCTAATTCTATATGCAAGACTGCATATGAGGAAACTTCAGTGGTATTTGAAAAGTCTCTGTCAACATTCTCAGGACCTGGAAACAGTGATTCCTATCATTCCTTGCCTAAGGACAGAGTTTGCTTGGTAGGCAGAGGCTTGCAACCACACCAAGTGACTCCCTTTAACTCAACCCCTTGCCACCCCAATCCTGACAACAGATGCATCAGACTATGCATGGGGGGCTCGCATGGCAGACAAATGCATTCGAGGCAAATGGAGCCCAGGACAAATTCACCTGCATATCAATTAAAAAGAAATGTTAGCTGTACAGAATGCACTGACAGCCTTCAAATACCGTATCCTTCCAGGACAACTCTTGATGAAGACAGAACACCACAGTTATGTGGTACATAAGCAGGGGGGAACTCATTCCTACCCACTCTGCAGGTTAGCCATGGCTCTGTGGAACACAGCTTTGAGCAATCAAGTGCACCTGCATGCCCAATTCCTGCCAGGCAAACAAAATTCACTGCAGACTACTTAAGCAGAAATCTACTGGAGCCACACGAGTGGAAACTGGATCCCAACTCATTCAAACTTCTATGCCACAGGTGGGGGACACCAGAGGGTGGACCACTTTAATCCCCCCAAAAGCATCAGTTGAGCAAATTTTGCACAAGAACTCCCCATAGCCAAGTATGGAGAGTGGATGCCCTATCCTTTACATGGGAAAACCTGTGAATCTATGCCTTTCCCCCCTCTGCCCCTTCTCTCAAAAGTACTGTTCAAGATCAAACAGGACAGGCCAACGACAATCCTTATTGCACCAGACTGGCCACTCCAGCACTGGTACCTACTCCTAAGCAGTCTGACAGTAGTGCCACCGTGGCACCTACATCAGACCCCCTCTCTGCTATCCCAGCAGGAGAGAGAGATTTTGCATTCTCAGCTGCAAACCCTGAACGTTGCAGCCTGGCTTATTCCCTGAATACATCACTAGCAACACTCAGCAAAACAGGTGCTGGATGTCATCCTTGAGGCCGGGAGGCCTAGTACTAGGAGGTTCTATTCAGAAAAGTGGAAAAGATACTGTTCTTGGAGCCAGTCTCAAGGTAAGGACACAGCCGTGCCCACCTTGCATCAAATTATAATTATCTAGCAGAGCTGCTGCACAAAGGCCTATCCTTCTCATAAATTAAGATTCATGCCTCTGCCATTTGAGCTCATTACAGTACTGAGCCACCCCTCTTCTCTCACCCTCTGATAAAACAGTTCCTCAGAGAAGCTTACAATTTAAGACCCCTGAGGAGAGCTCCCACTCGTGCCTGGGACCTTAACTTTGTACTAGAGAAGTTCACTCTTTGCCCTTTTGAGCCTGCTGCTACAGCAGTTAAAATTCCTCTCTTGGAAAACAGCCTTGCTTCTAGCCATTACTTCAGCAAGAAGAGTAAGTTACAGGCTCCTATGGCTGTGGAACTCTTCATTTAGTTTCCATGCGGACAGGGTTTCCCTCAGGACTAATTTATGCCCAAGGTGGTATCCAGTGTGGCTTTAAACCAAGCCATCCATTTACCAACCTTTTTTCCTAATCCTCCGAATAAAGGGGAAAGGATCCTGCATTCCTTGGGCATGCACAATACAGCTCAGGTTCTACTTTGACAGGACTAAGCCTTTCAGAAAAACTGACCAGCTGCTAGTCAGCTTTGCTACAGTGGCAGAGGGCAAGGCCATTTCAAAGCCAGCCATTTCCAAATGGATAGACAATGCATCCATTTCTGCTACAAACACCATGGAAAATCTACCCCACAGGGGATCAAAACTCATTCCACTAGGGTTACCTCAACTTCTAAAGCATTTCTCAGGGGAGTCCCTTCCAGGGACATCCTGGAAGCTGCAACCCAGAGTTCTGTACACACCTTCACCAAGAATTATGGCTTTCCTGTCGTTTCTAAATCCATTGCTGGATTTGCCACAGCAGTCTTACAAGGCCCTCTTGCCAGCCCTAATACTTTGACTGCCTCCTCCCTTCCTCAGCTTTGGGAAACAACCCAAGTGTGACTGCAACAGTGAAACATGAACATAGTACAGTTGTGTACACTTGCCATAAATGTAGATGTTAGTGTATTCACTGTTGCAGTTCTGGCTACCCTCCCTCCAGCCCCCTGACTTCTCTATGCTTTTCTACTTTTACTCTCTGACCATATGTTATGCCTATGATATTTACTTTTTACTGGAGGTGTTCCACACCATGTAATTGCTTCCCATTTTGGGGGCTCCTGACATCTGTGGCAAGAAAAACTGATGTAATTGTGTCTGCTGCCTGTTATGTTCCTGACGTCATGGAAGAGGCGACTGCATCAGACACAGAAATCCCAAGACTCTGGTATTCGGGCTGACTGAGGGCTACTTGCTGGCAGATAACCCAAGTGTGATGACTGCAACAATGAATACACTCCATCTACATTTATGGTAAGTGTACACAACTGTACTTTCTCGATCTCCGTATCCCAAAATGGCTTCGGTAAGCCATCCAACTACCGATATTCCAAAAAAAGTAAGGATAAGGACAGAGACCTCACAGGTCCAAAGCCGCCGCTGACACTTCCATTAAGCTAGACGCCTATCCGCTGGTACTGAGTGAGGCACTTTTGCAGCCCCTTATGCCCGCTTCAGTGGATTTGCAGGCCTCTACAAAGACCCATTCAGAGTCTGGTACGCCATGAGACACTTATTCGACTGTGGAACCTGCGGCTGTCTCTACCTTGGATGGGTCCGGAACCGCTGAGCGCAGGCACTGGCTACTGAGGAAGTACTTTGCATTACCGATGTTCGTCACAAACTGACTTTCGCATCTTCAGTTCTTTCTAAAACTACAGAGTTTCTAAGGCCAAGAGTATGCTCTACGCCTAGAAAACCGATGACCCAAGCGCATGCACCTGCTCTTGCCACAACATCAGATGCTTAAAATGGCAGAAGACCTTATTATGCTGATGAGGGGAAGCCAGCCTTCCCCCGCTAAGAGGAAGAGAGACCAGTCCCCAGCAGCCTTAACACACCAAGAGTCCGACTCTGAGGCATCTGATTATGAAGACATGCCCTTATATGCTTATGAGGATTCGGATGCAGAGGAATCCATTCACTCTGCATCTCCTCCAGAGGACGTTTCTTTTGGTGAAACCCTACATACTATCCTCAAATCAAAAAGACTCAGAATTTCTAAATGTGCCACAACATAGGCCTTTAGCAATACCCCCAGTCCTGGATGTTGTGGATGTCTTTATGAAATCCAGTTTAACTCCTGATCTGAAGTAGTTAACTTCATTTGATCAGCAACCTGTGGGTATCTGATTCGACCTGGATCCGAGCCGGCAGCTTTCCAAGCTAAAGATCTGAGCTCTCAGCTCCTCCCCCTTACCCATAATACCCTGCTACCTACCTCCAGTCCCCAGATATCATTTGCTGCGGCTTCTGAAGCATAAGGGACGAGCTCTTGGCGTTTTAGGTGAGAGAATTTTAGGAGTTTTCTTGTTCAAATTCTAGTGATTTCAGTGTGTGTTATAGACCCATAGTTTAGTTAAACTGTTTTTTAAATAATACTTTTAGTGGTAAATTAGTGTTTTTCCCTACCCCTTACTGTGTGTGTTAAGGTGTGTGCTTGAGCGTGTTGGCCGAGGGCCCCAAGGCCATTTTTTCTAAATGTGCTGAGTGTGGTCATAAGCTGTCCCCAGCGGATGGCCACACCCAGTGTGTTCTCTGCCTGGGGGTAGCCCACTTAACATCGGGCTGCCAGATTTGTGCAGCCTTCAACCCCCGGGCTGTGAGGGATAGGAGGAACAAGTTAATATTGGCGGGAATCTTACCCCCGGATTCTTCTTCCTCCTCTCCCTCAGTGGCGCCAGTCGAGGCTGCGACTGTCCAGCCTTCAACTTCCCCTCCCCTGGCTGGGACTCAACCTCCCGCTGTGTCCCAGGGAGAGGGGGGATCTTCTAAGAAAGACAGGGGGCACAGAGAGAAAGAAAAGGAAAGAGATGGGCATAAGAGCCGTAAGCGATGGGCCGAATCAGCCCCTTCGGCTCCGCCGGCTGAAGTGTTTGGTTCCCCCGCAAGGGTTTCCAGGTCTTCCCCCTCTCGGCTCCGTTCTCCATGCTTCTCTCTCGAGCCGGAGAAGGGGTCCCGGTCACCCTCAAGGTCATCTAGGCGGCCCTCCAGGCCTGCCTCGCCGACTTCTTCGAGGTCTACCAGGAGTTTGTCTGCAGATATGGAAAGGATGAAGCGTCGATTCCTGCAGGCCCAGATGCATATGGGAGTGCTCCTGCCCCCCCCCCCCCGGGAGGGAGCTCTGCCCCTTTCTTTGCACCATTTGCGCCTTCTCCGATCCACTATCTGGTTTCAGAGCCGTCTGATCCGAGTCGTCTGAGCCGGGGAGTCGGCGCCGATGTTAGTTGCTACTTCGCCGGCTTTACCCTTGAGTTTATCGGGTCATCTTTCGGATTCGAGCTCTCGGGGCCGAGAGCCAAACTTTGGATCCGCAGGGGGGGTGTCCTTGGCTCCGTTGTTGTCGGAGTGCACTTCCCTCTCTGGTCCTATGCAGTCTGCTCCGACACAGGTCCTCAAGTCAGAGCCGAGGGGGCTACTCTCTGAGCCAGTGGAGAGTGGTTCACCTTCGGGGTTCGACGTGGTGGAGAGGGTGCTGTTGAGGAGTTCGAAGTCCCTGGTCCGTGCTACGGATCCACCCTTCACTCCCCCGCATATGGGCCTGTCTTCCATCGTCCGGCCCCAAGGACAGCCTACATCTGCGCCCCAGTTAGTTCCTGTAGAGGAACAGGACCCTGTTGGTGAGCCCTCCTCGGACAGTTCTGCCGAGGAGGTCCCTCACAAACAAAAGTGCAAGAGGAGGCACTTGGACTCCCCTGAGTTCCTCACGGAGGACATGGAATTAGGGGAAGGTTCCCCCAGGTTACTCCCAGAGGATGTCTCCTTTGGAGATGTTAGGGAGGTGCTGCGGATAAGAAGGGGGTGGTCAGCCCAGAAGCCTTTCTTGGATGACTTTGTGTTTCTGGAGACGTTTGATGCAAGCCCGTCTACGTCCTGGGTGTTCCCCCTGGCTGACCCCTAGGTAGACTTGATTACTACCAGGGCTTGGAAGGAGCTGGACACTGTGGAACCAATCCCCAAGAGACCGGACAAAATCCTTAGTCCCCCTTCTGACAAGCCCACGTGGAATAAAGGTTCCCTGGTAGATGCTATGGTGGTGGCGGCTGCCACCAAGAAGGAACTGGCACAAGAAAGTTCCTCGGTCCAGCCTCCTGATAAGGAGTCTCTGGCGATGGACCGCATTGGAAAGGGGATGTTTGCTTCAGCCACCTTTTCAATAAGGGCACTGACTTATCTGGAACACATCATTAGGCTCCAGCGGGATCTGATAAGAGTATGCTGGGTCTCCCCCAGAGTCCATGGTGGCCGAGGACAAACTAACCTTCTCTGTTGCATGGCCACTCTAAAGTCAATATGAAACACTTCTATGTGGCTTCTCTCCCATGCCATGGAGGGGGTGGCTAGAGCCAACGGAGCAGGGGTTGCCCTGCGGTGCCACGCCTGGCTCATTTTTTGCAGAACCCTTCAAGGTGTCCTTCGCTAACTCTCCCTTTGACGGTTCTACGCTTTTTGGCAAAACCGTCCGCGACACGCTACTCCAGAGCGAGGAAGATGCTGTCTGCCGTCGGAATCCGCTTCTCTGCTCCTCAGAGGTCCTTTTCAAGGAACCAGAGAGGGCAAAAGATGTGGTTCCGGAAATCTCAGCAGTCCCATCCCACTCCGGACCCTTCATCCTTCAGAGGCAGGGGAGGACAAGGTGGACGCCGGCCCAGAGGCGGGGGGGGGGCGAAGAATTTTGGATAGAGAGAACCCACCGACCAGGAGGAGGAGGACTGGAGGCAGTCGGGAAGCGTTTTTTGGAGCATCTAGCAAGTTGGGAGTCCATTACTACAGATCGCTGGGTGTTCCGAATAATATCCAGAGGTTACTCTATCCCCTTCCTGAATCTTCCCCCGTTGGTGCGGCACCTCCCCGATGTCCCACCCGATGAGAGAGAGGCTGCGGCCTCAGAAATAAAGAAATTACTAGAAAAAAGGGCCATCCAACACATCCCCCCAGAGCAATCCGGATTAGGCAATTACTCCAGGTTCCTTTGAGTGCCAAAAAAGACGGGGGACTTGAGGCCAGTTCTCGACCTATCAACCTTGAACCTGTTCATTGCCAAAGAAAAATTCCGGATGGTCGCTCTACAATCTATTCTCCCCCTTCTGCAGGAGAACGATTGGATGTGCTCCATAGACCTCAAGGATGTGTACTACCACATTCTCATGGAATGACGATCCAGGAGGTATCTCAGCTTTCAGCTGGGGGCCAGTCATTATCAGTTCAGGGTTCTTCTGTTCGGCCTCACCACAGCCCCCAGGGTGTTCACCAAGGTCATGGCAGTTGTTGCAGCCCACCTGAGACTTCAGGGAATTCAGGTCTTTCCATACCTAGACGACTGGCTCCTCACCGCCCCCACCAGGTGTCTACTCTCTTCCACCAGGGATTATGCTTTATTCTTGACCAATAGCCTTGACATTACCATAAATTTCAGGAAGTCTTCTCCATCCTATTCAAGTTCTAGATTTCATAGGGGCCAGGATAAACATACTCCAGTCCAGGGCCTTTCTGACAATGTACAGATGTTCATTGTGTTACACTGCTGTAGTCATTACACTTGGGTTATCCTGCCATCAGGCGGTTCCCCAGTCGGCCTGAGTTCCAAAGTCTTGGTCCGGCATCGGTTGCTGTCGCCTCCTCCCTGACGTCAGTGCGACAGGGGTATATAAGATGCAGCCGATGCCATTTTCTTCAGTCTTTCTTGCCGCGCGGTGCCCAAAGCAAAAGCAGTTTGCAAGTGCCGGTCAGCCGACTCCTGAGATTTTCATTCCGTATCCAGAACCGAAGTCTTCTACAAAGCTAAATACCCTGTTGGGGAAACTTTTTCTTGCCTCAGACTGATGTCAGTAAAAGTTAATAACTATTTCTTGTGGGAAGCAAATACCTCATAAGGATTTCCATTCTTATTATATCCCATGCCTAGGCCCAGACCACACCGTCATTGGTTGTCGTTTTTGTGCTAGGTTTAATAAGCGCACTATTAAACGTCTGTTTGATTTTGCCCGACATTACTTTGGCAGAAAATTCAGTTATACCATGCCGTCGGAACTTCCGACCGGAATACATAAAAAGCGCAAAGACAAGGATAGGCATCAGAGGCCCAAAACTGGCTAAGCCTCTTCTAGACCAGTCGCCGGTTCTCCGGTTTTCAGCGAGGCGCTTTCGCAGCCCCTGACAGTTTCTGTAGAACCACAGGCTGCCTCTGACTCGCACGTGGAGATGGCTGGGCCTTCGGGCGCACAAGTTATTCAGACTACTAAAACTACTACTCCAGAGGGATCCAGAGTAGCTGAACCCGCAGCTTCAGAGGGTGTCTTCAGACCTACTCAGTTAAACATTAAATCTTCTGCCAAGTCTAAGCCTAATTTAAAAACAAAAACAAATACAGCGTTCTCCAGGACGGGCATCCATGCCTAAAAAACAAATGCTCAAAATGGCCGAAGACCTAATCACTCTGATCAGGGGTTCCCATCCCCCTCCTAATAAAAGGCCTAGACTGGATGCAGACTGTGACTCGTCCGACCAGGTATCCATCTATTCAGATTCATCCTCAGACCTACGATACTCCTTAACCCCTTATGAGGATTCTGATGCTGAGAAATCAATTCCATCAGCCTCTCTGCCTGAGGACTACTCCTTTGTGGAAACCTTACATACCATGAGGAAATATTTCTATTGGGAAGGCCAGGATTACTCAGAATCCAAGAAAAGGCTCAGAGACTTCCTTTTATTACCTCAACACAGACCCCTGGCTATTCCGCCAGTGTTGGATATTGTGGATGATGTGTATACTGAATCCAGCTTAAATCCTGTTTCTTTACCTCCAGCCGCAGTTAAGCCTGACAGATACTACAGAGTAGCAGACTCTTGCACATTTCTTTATAAAAGCCCTGTTGCCGACCCTGAAACTATTTCTCAGGGACCCAAAGGGGTTAAGGCCTCAACAGCAAACAATCCAGTCTCCTCTGACAGATTCCAGAGCATTAGACAGATGGAAGAAAGTATATACATCTGCAGCTTTAACAATGAGGGCCTTAAATTGCCAGTTTCAAATGTTAAAATAGCAATTTTTGATGTCTCAGTTGAAACAAAAAATGCTTCCTCAATCAGATCCTCCTAATTTTAAAGAAATGCAGGATTTATTGCATGCAGCTGAACAAGTGGGAAAATGCACTTTGCAATGTGGTTTTGATTCTTTAGAGGCCTCCTGTAGAGCAGCTGTTACAGGTTCTGTCATTAGAAGACATGCTTGGCTAAAAGAGCATACGTTACCAGATCATGTTAAAGCAAAACTATTGGATGCACCTTTGCAGCAGGATGTAATATTTGGAGTTAAGGCTGAAGAGGTATTAAATAAAATGGAGGATAAGGCAAAATCTATGCAAACAGTGAAGGATTTCTTACAGGTTCAGCCTCCTCGATTTAGCAGAAACTGGCCAACAAAGAATTGGTCCTTTCCAGTTTCAGACAGACCTCAAAGGGGCAGATACACACGTCCAAGAGGTAGAGGTCAACCACAAGGTTCTTACAGGCCTCGACAATGGGGTGCATCAGGCCAGAAAGAAGGGGAAGACAGGCCACAACCTTATAAAAAACAGCCCCAATGACTTCCCACTACAGCTGCCAAACAGCTCTCTCTTGGCAGCCCCCTTGGGAGGAAAACTGGCACTTATCTATCACAATTGGCATATGATCACCAAAGACAAATGGTTCTCAACATTGTATCTCAAGGTTACAGGTTCCACTTTCACACTCTGCCAAAGTTAAAAGGAATGCCAAACCTGCCACCAAATCAATGGGCAGAGGCTCAAAAACAAATTACAGCACTCCTGGACGAGAGCTATTCAAAAGGTACCACCACAGGAGCAAGGACAAGGATTTTACTCTAGACTCTTTCTGGTTCCCAGAAAGGACAAAGCCTGGAGGCCCATTCTGGATCTTTCTTCCCTAAACACTTACCTGGATGTTCCGAAATTTTAAATGGTGACACTACAGCAGCTTCTTCCCATGCTGGGCAAGAAAGCTTGGCTCGTAACATTGGACCTCAAGGAGGCATGCCTGCATGTCCCTATCAGACAAAACTGCAGAAGATACCTCAGATCCATAGCTGGCACAATATTCTCTGCACTGCCCTTTGGCTTATCTACTGCATCCAGGGTCTTCAAAAAGTGCCTGGCACCAGTAATTGCATTTTGCAGACAGAAAGGAATTCAAATTTATCCGTACCTGGGCGACTGCCTGATTCAAGCAGAGAGCAAGGGCGTTCTTCTACAGCATCTGCCGTTTGTAAAACAGTTAAGTTGCCTAGGGTACACGGTAAACGAAAAAAAATCAAAACTAGTGCCCTCACAAGAGATAATATTCCTGGGTGCCAGCTTGAATAAAACTGCCCAGATGGCTTATCTCACGCCAGACAAGCAAGGACATCTGACGCAATATTTTCAGTTGATGGCAACAAGAACCCAACTCCCTGCAAGAAAAATTCTGCAGGCCTTGGGTTACATGGCATCTTGCATACTACTAATTCCATATGCCAGGCTGCATATGAGGAAACTAGAATATGGTACCTAAAGAGTGTCTGGTCTCAACACTGTCAGTTTGGAAACAGTTATACCACTAATTCCTTGCCTGCAACAGGAGTTTCGATGGTGGGCTCAAGCTGGTCACCTAAACAAGGGACAGCCTTTTACTCAGCCCACAGCCAGGCAAACACTGACAACAGATGCATCGGATTACGCCTGGGGAGCACACATGGCAGGAAAATGTATTCATGGCAAGTGGTCCGCAGAACAAAGGCATCTTCACATCAAAAAGTTGCTAGCTGTACAAAATGCCCTAATAGCCTTCAAGGACCTGCTACATCCAGGACAACTACTACTAAAGCCAGACCACACCACAATTATGTGGTACATAAACAAGCAAGGTGGCACTCACTCTTATCCCCTCTGCAGATGAGCCTTGATCTTGTGGAACACAGCTCTAAACTATCAAGTTCATCTGCAAGCACAATTCCTGCCAGTAGAGAAAGACACACTGGCAGACAAGTTAAGCAGAAACATTATGGATCCCCATGGATGGGAGTTGAATCCACAAATATTCAGATTGGTAACAGAAATGGTGGAGCCCAGACATAGATCTGTTTGCATCCCCAATGAACTGCCAGCTACAGAAATTCTGCACAAGGACTTGACATCCAGAAGCATGGAAAGTGGATGCCCTCTCATTCAGCTGGAAAAACCTACAAGTATATGCTTTCCCACCACTGCGTCTCCTTCCAAAGGTACTCATCAAAGCCAGGCTGGAAGAGTCCAAGATGATCCTGATTGCACCAGACTGGCCACACCAGCACTGGTACCCAATCTTGAAGATCTTAGCACAAGGACCATCCTGGATTTTGCCTCAAATCCCACATCTGCTGACGCAGCACAACACTCATACTTCACAGCCAGCTAAAGACTTTAAACCTGGCTACATGGAAGATTACCTAGGCAAGCAAGCAATGCCTCTTTCCAAAGCTGTTATGGATGTAATTCTGGAGGCCAGAAGGCCTAGCACCAGGAAAGCCTATTTGGATAAATGGAAGAGATTCTGTGCCTGAAACCAGGCTCACAGCATTGACCCTCTTGCCCCAAATATTCCTCATACTACAATATTTAACTGACATGCTGGACAAAGGCCTCTCCTTTTCATCCATCAAGATCCACGCCTCTGCCATCTCTGCTCATTACAACACGGATCCACCAATTTTCTCAAATCCTTTGCTAAAACAGTACCTCAGAGGGGCTAAAAATGTAAGACCACCCCGTAGAGCACCTACTCCAACTTGGGACCTCAACTTCGTGTTGGAAAAATTAACTTTACCTCCTTTTGAGCCAGCTAACACAGCAGAATTAAAATATATCTCTTGAAAAATTGCTCTACTCCTGGAAATAACATCAGCACTAAGAGTTTCAGAATTGCAAGCACTAATGGCAGTGGAACCTTTCATATTTTTCCACCAAGACAGGGTGTCTTTAAGAACTAACCCTACGTTTATGCCAAAGGTGGTATCAAGTGTGGCTCTAAACCAAACTGTTCAGTTGCCAACTTTTTATCCAAATCCACAGAATAAAGGGGAGAGACTACTGCATTCTTTGGACATACACAGGCAATTACGCTTCTACTTGGACAAAACCAAAGCTTTCAGAAAGTCTGAGCAATTATTGGTAGCATATGCTGCAGGAGCACAGGGAAAAGCCATTTCAAAACAGATAGGACACTGTATACGTTTCTGCTATACACACCATGGGAAAACTGTACCTAACAGCATTAGATCTCACTCCACCAGAGCAACAGCCACTTCAGCTGCCTACCTCAGAGGAGTACCTACCAAGGACATTTTGGAAGCAGCAACTTGGAGTTCTGTACATACCTTCACCAAGCACTACCGTCTGCCTATATACTCTAAATCCAGATCTGGCTTCGCCACTGCAGTGCTGCAGGGCTTTATAGCCACCCCTTATGCCTTATAGTACCAGCCACCCTACCTCAGCTTTGGGATTCTACCCAAGTGTAATGACTGCAGCAGTGTAACACGATGAACATAGTACAGTTTTGTACCTACCATAAATGTAGATGTTGAAGTGTATACACTGCTGCAGTCCAGGTTACCCTCCCTCCTTCCCCTCTTACTTCTGGTACATATGTCTTCTACCCTTTACTACCTATGGGGAGTATTTGCTGGCATCTGAAAGTTGATTGCTTTTCTTATGTATGTTTTATTAGCAATTGGAATAGCCTACCTTTTTGGGGGTACCTGACATCTGGGGCAAGAAAAACTGAAGAAAATGACGTCTGCTGCATCTTATATACCCCTGTCGCACTGACGTCGGGGAGGAGGCAACAGCAACTGATGCTGGACCAAGACTTTGGAACTCAGGCTGACTGGGGAACCGCCTGACGGCAGGATAACTCAAGTGTAATGACTGCACCAGTGTATACACTCGAACATCTACATGTATGGTAGGTACAAAACTGTACTGTTACTCACCTTGTCACTCCATGTGATAGCACTTCAGTCCCTGGCCCCACCCGCAGAATTAGTCCCAAGAGCCCTAGGATCGATGGCGGCTATCAGCCTTTCACCTGTTGCTCGACTGCACATGAGTCCTTCAGTGGACTCTTCAGGTTCAGTGGCCCCTCCTACACCATTTGGATTCACAGATTCCCCTGAGCAAGGTTTGCAGGAGCTCCCTTCCCTGGTGGCTTCATTCGCAAGAGCTTCGGGAAGGGAGACTGTTCATGATGCCTCTACCCCAAGCCACGCTGACCACAGACACTTCTTGCCTCGGGTGGGGGCGGACATTGCATGGGCAGAACTGTCCAAGGCACGTGGATCCCTGTAGAGACCGGTCTGCATATCAGTGTTCTGGAGATGAGGGTGGTGCTTCTTAGCGTTGCAAGCCCTTCAGGACCTTCTTCCTCCAGGGACTATTGCAATTCAGAGAGACATGGCTGTAGTCGGGTACATCAACAAACAGGGAGGAACCAGGTCTTACCCTCTTTGTCGAGAGGCTATGAGAGTTTGGGAATGGGTGATTTCCACCAACTGCTTTCTGATAGCAACGCACATTCCGGGTCGGTCCAACATTCTAGCAGACAAGATGAGTCGTTCTATCCTCACACCTGACGAGTGGTCTCTAAACCCCTTAGTAGCGAAACAGATCTTCCTCAGATGGGGGTCAGCCTTGCTGCGATCTCTTCGCGTCTCCTTCGAATGCAAAATGCAGCAAATTTTTCGCTTTAATTTCCCTACCGGGGGAGAATCTCAGAGACGCTCTGCTTCATGCTTGGCCACCCGGTCTTCTTTATGCTTATCCTCCTCTTCCACTAATGATGAAATTTCTGCAGAAAGGTCGTCGGTTGGGGCGCAAAATAATCCTCATAGCCCCATTCTGGCCTAGTCCGATCTGGTTCCTGTATCTGCAGTCTTGCATCATAGCTCCTCCTTGGGTCTTGGATCCCATTCCAGATCTGATCTCTCATCCTTCAGGATTGCAAACTCCGAACCTGGACGACCTCAAGCTCACGGCTTGATTGATCCAGTTCCACTAATGGCTAGGACTCCGGGTATCTCGTCTTCCGTAAAAACTATTCTGGTAGCGGCACATAAACCCTCTACCAGGAAAATCTACAACAGTAAATGGAAGTGTTTTTCTATCTGGGCCAAGGATAAGGATTTGGATGCTTTCTTGGCTCCCATTCCAGCAGTTCTTGAATTTCTGTCCCACATTTTCCATCAAGGGGCCAGTTCTTCTACTGTGAAGGTTCAGATGGCTGCCATTTCTCATTTCCACATCGGGGACAACCTTAAACCCTTAGCTTCTGCCAAGATATGAAAGACTTTTTTGAAAGGCACCTTTCTCTTAAGACCTCCGGTCAAGAATGCGGTTCCCCCATGGGACTTAACTTTAGTTCTCCAGGCCCTAACGGGTCCACCCTTTGAACCTGCAGCTTCCGTTGACTTAAAATTCTTATCCTGGAAGACTGCCTTCTTGATTGCAATTACTTTAGCTAGGAAGGTATCTGAACTTCAAGCCCTTTGTACGAAACCCCCGTACCTGGTTTTCCATAAGGACAGAGTATCTCTCAGGACTAATCCTTCATTCTTGCCTAAAGTGGCCTCCAAGGCCAATATCAATCAAATCATCAATTTGCCTGTTTTCTTTCCCAACTTTCAAAACAAACGGGAATATAAACTGCATTTGTTGGATGTGCATAGACAATTGCGATTTTACTTGCACAGGACAGCTGCTTCTCGCAAATCAGAACAGCTTTTCATGTCTTTCGTTAAGCCATCCTTAGGCAAGCCAGTTACAAAAGTTACCTTGGCTAGATGGATATCCCACTGCATTTTACAAGCCCATTCAGCTTCCGGTAGGCCAGAACCCTTGGGTGTTCATGCTCACTCTACCCGTTCTATGGCTACCTCTGCAGCATTTTGGTCAAGAGTTCCCTTAGATGACATCTGTTCAGCGGCTACTTGGGCCTCTTCTCATACCTTCATTTCTCATTACAAGCTGGATCTGATCTCTAGAGGTAGAGCAGCCTTTGGCTCCGCAGTACTCCGGAATATCCTTTCATGAGGACCTCCCAGGTTTTTGGTAGCTGGGGACTCTGTCCCACAGGTTGCTGATCAAATGAAGTTAACTACTTCATATAAAGAAGTTATGTACTCAACATAACATTCCATCTGAGTAGGTAACTTCATTTGTCAGCAACCAACCCCCCCTCCCCCCTAGCCTGTTTCGTAATCATTTTCACAACAGAAGGTTTTTCTTTCTGTTGCGCATCAGGTTAGCATTTCTCTTTCGAGTATGTTTGACTGTTGGTGGATAAGTGGCAAACTCGATCTGAGGACTGGAGGGAGGTAGCAGGGTATTATGGGTAAGGGGGAGGAGCTGAGAGCTCGGATCTTTAGCTTGGAAAGCTGCCGGCTTGGATCCAGGTCTGGTCCGATACCCACAGGTTGCTGACAAATGAAGTTACCTACTCAGATGGAACTTTATGGTGAGTGCATAACTTTATACTTAACCCCTGCTCCTAGGAAACCAGATGGGTACTGCAGAGTATCTGACTCTCAAATTCCTTTTTTAAAATCCTACTGCTTACCTAGAGCTCATCTCCCAGGGGGCTTTAGTATCAAAGCAACTACAACTAAGAATCCCACCCATTTGGAGAGGGATTCCAGACCTTTGGACAGATGGGGAAAGAAATTATATACCTTTGCAACTCTCACCATTATGGCTTTGAATTGTCAAAAGTTATGTAGTCATATCTCGCCGTAATTCTTGCTGGATGGGTTCGGAGCTGATGTTCGGCTCCGACTCTACCGATACTAAAGCTTGAGAGATTTTAGTGGTTTGAGGCTAACCTCTATCCCATGGTGCCTCGCGACAATTCTCCAGATCTCGTTTGCTGCAAAAGCTTCAAGGTTGTCTCCTTACCGGCTCGTTGTCCAAGTAGAAGATTTTTTGATAAATCTTGTATTTTTTTCACTTTTTTCTTCAGCTTTATTCTTTTATAGTTTAGTCTTTCTTGTGTGATTGCATTGAGTGCTTGACCCCTATTTCCCCCCATAGGTTTTAGTTAGCGGGCTGTAGTTGCCCGTTTAAATAAGAGGGCCTTTCCTCCCGGAGTGTTTACTTCTTTCAAAAAAATAAATTCTCTACTTTCATAACTTTAAGAGAAAATTCTTTATTTCTTTCATAAATTTACTGTTTGTTAGTATTAAGTTAGCACTGTTGTTTTTGTATTGATAGCTTTGTTAGCTTGTTCTTTTCAGCATGTCTAAGGAAAAAGAAAAGAGAACCCAAGGAACACCGCCCCCCCCCAGGGTTCAAAAAATGTGATAAATGTTCACAGATGATGTCTTTGACAGTCACATTAGCTGTGTGTACTGCGTAGGCAAAGCTCACTTGCAAGAAATCTGTAACTTTTGCCATGTTTCAGTACTAAGGTTCTGAATGAGAGGAAACGCAAGCTAATAGATAGGGGTCTCATGACCATTTCCTTCCAGAAACAGCTGGAACTTGGCCAGACAGCTCCCAAGACTGCCAAAAGAAAATCTTCGGCTCCAGCTTCAGAGCCATCTAAAAAGTCCAAAGCGACTGAGCCAAGGACTTCTGGCTCTGATTCTGCTGTGTTGGTGCTGTCGGTCTCTTTGGTGACGAGGCAACCTTTGGTACAGAGGCAGTTATCAGATATTGACCCTGTTTCACCTACTTTGAGGTCTCCCATATTAGAGAGGAGGAGATCTCCTGTCTCCACCCGCTCCTCCAGGACACCTTCAGATGAGGACATCGAGCGGTTGTTGAAGAGGTAGCTCTGTGACCTGGCTCTGGCAAAAAAATTGGCCCTTCCAATACCAAAGGCTTCGGAGCTGCCCCATTTACAATCCACTGATCCAACTGCTTCACTCTCGTAGCCACGCACTTCAGGTTCTTCGATGTTGGATCCTTCGGTTCTGAGAATTCTCCCCTGCTTCCCTGGAACCGATAACTCTGTCCTCAGTGGCTCAGTCTGGAGCCGAGGGATCTGAGAGCCAACGCTCTCGAGTCGACTCAGAGGGGGAAAGTCACCCTGGGTTTTCTTCGGAACCGACCCTACCTCTTGGTACCTTGGCTCGACTCAGCTCTGTTACCACGTCTGCTTCGGAGCCGAACTTCAGTCTCCTCGAAGCGGAGGTGGTCTTTGGAGCAGGGAGGAAAGGCTTTTGAAGCAATAGAGAGAGCTTCTTTCAGTGCAAAAGCCCTGCCTTTGGACCCAATGTCCCACCAGTGGCTGGCAGCAACCTCTTCTCGCCCGCCAACCCCTCAGCATAGGGGAACCAGAGACTCAAGCAGCTCCCATTGGAGGGTGTCCCATCTTCCGAGACCTCCCCAGATTATCCCACTAGAGAGCTCCCTTGGAAGAGACTTAGTTGAGTCAACATGCTTCCTCTTACAAAGTGTCACGTCTGACACTGATTTGGACGAGTCTGAAGGGTCCCCTAGATCCCCCTCTGAGCATGTCTCTCTTTTCTGACATCCTTGAAATCCTTAGAGGGGTGATTGGAAGACCTCAAACCATACTGAGGACGAATTAGCATATCTAGAGGCCTTTGATTGCCAACCTTCCACCTCCTGGGTGACTACGCCTTATGACCAGCTCTTGGGGGTCATATCCTGGAAAGCTTGGACCTCCCCGGACACAGTGGAGCCTGTACCGAGGAGGCCAAACAAATTTGACTGCACCAGAAAAGTCCTTTCTTTCCAAGGGAGCTCCCGTT
Organism: Protopterus annectens; assembly: GCF_019279795.1. Classification (NCBI taxonomy): domain Eukaryota; kingdom Metazoa; phylum Chordata; order Ceratodontiformes; family Protopteridae; genus Protopterus; species Protopterus annectens. The sequence goes on from NC_056746.1 coordinate 2,408,674, forward strand.
GATGCTATGGTGGTAGCAGCGGCCATGAAGATGGAATTGTCAGAGACATCATCTTATATCCATCCTCCTAATGAGTCCCAGATGATGAATAGGTATGGAAAGCAAACCTTCTTTTTAGCGGCATTTACCTTAAGATCACTGAATTACCAGTCCCATATTACTTTACTTTAAAGGTATCTCCTGAAGAAGTTGGGAGATACCCTTCAGGGTTCTGTAGCTTCAGGATCCACGGATAAGGTTTCTGCGCAGCTCTCCACCCTTACATCCATAGCTAACTCCTCCATGAGGCTGATTTCCTATGCAGCGGACAGAGCGAGCAGGGCAGCCACAGCAGGAATCTCTTGGGAGGCATTCCTGGATGTCTGTGTAACTTCTCGGAATCCTTTGTCTTCCTTCACCAACACCCCCTTTGTTTGAACTCTCTTTGGACCTTAAGTGAAAGAAACCTTGACCAGGTGCGAGCAGGAAGGGAAAACCTTATTTGTCATCTGAGTCCGTTTCTCCCTTCCTTCTAGACCCTATCCCAAGGGTCAAACAGGAGGGAGAATGTGGTTCTGTAAATCCCAAAAAGGTTTCCCTCAGGCGCTAGGTCAACCCTCCCCTAGGGGCAAAGGGGGAGGATACAACTGGAGATGCCGTCCTTGCAGCAATGGAAGTCCGTAACTCCAGGGAGATAGAGAAACCTTCTCTGATTGTGCCATCGCCCCTGAGAGATTGCCCAACTGTCCATCTCTGGAGGCAGTCTGAGGTAGTCTTTCAATGTACCCAAGTGCCTGGCTAAACATCTCTCAGGATTGTTGGTTACAAACCATAACATCCAGACATTACCTGATTCCCTTCGTTTCCGATCCCCCGGTAAAAAGGTCTCTACCAAACATATACCACCCTTTCAACTAGACTGTGCAACATCAGAGGTCATCTCGTTGCGAGAGAGTCATCCAAGAAGTCCCCACAGAGCAAATAGGTTCCGGAACTTACTCTCGATTCTTTTTGTTTCCAAAAAAGGCAGGGGACTTGAGCTCAATCCTAGATCCCAGAAAACTCAAGTCTGTAAAGAAATCGAAGTTCTCAATGAACCCTCTGAAGTCGCTATTTCCCTTTATCGGGAATGGCGATTTGATGTGCTCAATAGATCTTCAGGATGTGTACTACCACATCAAAATGGACAGGCGCTCCAGAAGACATTTACACTTTCAGCTGGGAGCCAGTCATTTCCAATTTTGAAGACTGCCCTTTGGCTTCACTACAGCCCCCAGAGTGTTCACCAAATGCATGGCAGTGGTAACGGCTCTCCTGAGACGTTAAGGATTCCAGGTGTTTCTGTACCTAGACGACTGACTCATCACTGCTACCACCAAGCACCGACTGATCAAAACCAGGGGCAAGACTCTATCCTTGTGCGTCAGATTAGGCATTACAGTAAACCAAAACAAAAAAATCAGCCTCATCTCCATAACAGCACATTGTATTCTTAGTCTTAGAAATACTCCACCTCCATGACAGCAAAACTGACAGCAGAAAAAATAATCACTCTGTGACCAAGTCAGATCTTTGCTAGACAGACACATAGTACAGGCCAGGGTAGTCCTTCAGGTCCTAGGTACTATGGCTTCCTCTTTTCTTAGTTCCCCTTGCTCGTCTACACGAGTACTTCAGTGGCTACTATTTGCCCAGTGGTCAATGCAGCATCTCCCCCTGTCTCATCAAATTCTCATCACAAAACGCCTGCTAGAAGGATCTGATATGGTGCCTGCATATGGATCAACTTCATTTAGGTCACCCACTTGTTCCCCCTCAAGAAAATGCAGATGTTCATCGTGTTACCCTGCTGCAGTCATCACACTTGGGTTATCCTGTCGTCAGGCGGTCCCGCAGTCGGCCGGAATTCCAAAGTCGTGGTCCGGTGTTGGTTGCTGTCGCCTCTTCCCTGACGTCAGTGCGCCAGGGGTATATATAATGCAACCAACTCCATTTTCTTCAGTCTTTCTTGCCGCGCGGTGCCCGAAGCAGAAGCAGTTCGCAAGTGCCGGTCGGCCAACTCCTGAGATTTTCGAATTTCAGACCGAAGTCTTCTATAAAGCTAAGTACCCAGTTGGGGAAACTTTTCCTGCCTCTGACCGATGTCAGAACAAGTTAACAATTGTATGTTTTAATCTCCTGATTATTCTAGTTATGCAGTCTTGTAACTCCTATAGACTGTTCTTTTATTAATGGTAACTTCTGTTCTAGACTGAAACTGTCAGAACTGTTTTCACTTGACTCGACCCATTCCTTTCTCTCGGCATATTTTCTGTTATCCTTACCTGGTAGGAAAGGCAGTCTCTAACTTGCAGTCCAAACTTCTTTGGCCTCCATTCCTCTTAATTAACATTTCCTCTTATTTGCTCCTAATACAGTTATTCCTTTAATTTTCCTCAGTAAATTCCAGCTGCCTCTTGCCTGTTTTCTTTACCTTGGTAGCCATTCCACACTTTCAGTCATGTCTATTAGAAAATCTCCATTCCCATGTGGACTTTATTCTTACAATACCTTCTGCTTCTTGGTATAATAATCTGATTAAGGACCTGCATCCAAAAGTCTTACTCTCTCTCCTTACTACTTGAAACCCGCACACACTTTCATTATCCTTTTCCGCAAGATCTCCAAGTTCGCAACCAAATCCAAAACCTCAGCTCACCACTGCCTTTACCCTTCAATCTCTAAACTGGCTTGAACTTCCTAACTACTTGGACCATCTCCAACTAACCACCGCTCACAAACTAATATTCTACCCAGACTCATGCCCTGCCTTAATAAACATCCTTCCACCATACACCCCAATCAGATCTCTGAGATCTGAACACCAAAAATCCAGAAAACCAAAAACTCATAAATGGAGAGATTGGGAACCTCCAGTCGCTGGACCCCACACAGTTCGGCTTCAAGGGCAGATCATGCCTCCTGAACCTGATGGATTTCTTTGAGACAGTTACTCAGGCTATAGATAAGGGAAAGGCGGTACACACGGCTTACCTTGACCTTGCTAAAGCATTTGACACCATTCCCCATTCGGGTATTATTGATAAGCTCACCAGCTTGGGCATAAACCCTTACGTCACAAGATGGATCACAAACTGGCTCTCGGACAGATCCCATAAAGTAAGAGTAGCGGGATCTATGTCCGAATCCAGATCAGTAACGAGTGGTGTGCCTCAGGGTTCTGTCCTGGGGCCCCTCCTGTTTGGCATATACTTCTCAGAAGTACAGGCAAGCACAGAAGGGCTGTGGCTGACTAAGTTTACGAACAACTGCAAACTGGGTGCTATAATAGAGTCTCCGACCGACATGGAGATCCTCCAGTAGGACCTAAATGAGACTGATGCATGGTGTCAAAACCATCGTCTCAAGCTAAATGCAAAAAAATGTGTAGTAATCCCCTTTGGAAAAAACTGAGTACCCACAAACTACAACATAGGAGGTAATCCTCTGAAATCTGAAGAAATAAGGGATCTAGGGACCCAAGTAGATAGCCAGCTTTCCTTTGATAACCATGTTGCCAAAGTGGTTAGAAAATCCTTCTATGTGACCCATCTGATCAAGAAAGGGTTCGTATCAAGATCTAAGGATGTAATGGTGCCCCTCTACTCTTCCCTCATCAGACCCATTATTGAGTACAATGCACCAATTGGAATGTACTTTGGCTAGACATCTCCAGCAGAGAGACCATAGAGGTACCTAACCAAGAGAATTACTTGCCTCAAACAGTTACCCTATGCAGCATGATTGTAAAAGATAAGACTGTTCTGTGTTGCATGCCGCTTTCTCAGAGGCGCGATCTCTGTCTAATGTACAGAGCCATGTCCAACCCAGAATTGCTCCATCTTAGCAAAACCAAATCTACTCTAGCTACACGCTCTAGGGATATAAACCTCAACACAACAATGAATAGAACATGCTGGAGGGATAGATTCCCTTCGCAGAGACTTCCCTTACTAATGAACAGGGTCCCAATCTACATATGACAGAGCCCCTCACTATTCCTCTTTAAGAGGAACCTTGATGAGTGGATGGGTAACAGTTTACACCGGGGATCACACCAACAGCACTACTAGATAGGGACCAAGGGTACTAGCTGCTAGTACAAGGGTCTAGGGAACTACTAAAGGGGGGGCGGTGAATACCGCACAGTGTGGCTGGGCTAATATATGCCTTCGGGCAGACAGCTCAGTATCAACCTATGAACCTATATAAATCAGACTGTACACCCTCCCGTATTTTTTCCCAAATTTTTTAACAAAGGCGAATGTTTGCGTTTGTTAGATGTTCAGACAATTGTGTTTTTTTACCTGTGCAAAACAAAAGAATTCAGAAAATGTGATAAATTGTTTTTCATTCTCTTCTGCTACTCTGGGCAAACCAGTTTCTAAGGTTATTCTAGCTAGATGGGTCAAGAACTGCATAACCTTCATTTTATAACAAAAGGAAAGTGTAACTGCACGGACATGTAAAGGCACATTCTATGAGAGCATTAGCTGCTTCCGCAGTCTTCCATGCAAGAGCTTCTATAGATGATGTATGTGCCACTGCTACGTGGGCATCACACATACCTTTATTCATTACAAGCTGGAGCTGGTCTCTAGGAGGCGGGCATCCTTTGGTTCAGTTTGCGTCTTTTGGCTTTTCCCGGTTAGGGGTCACCACAGCGGAATTCCGGTCCGCTAATAATTGGCAGTAGATTTTTATGTACTGGCTTGCCGGGCCTAACGCACAACCTTCAATGAAGGAACGCCCATTCACGCATGTCGCTACACAGAAGACTCTATAACTGAGAATCGAATGGACAATGTCTGACTGTGAGGTGACAACGCTACAGCAGCACCACCACCGCAGTCTCCGGCATCCTTTGGTTCAGTAGTGCTCGAATATTCTTTGAGACCTCCCAAGATTTTGGCAGCTGGGGACTCGGTCCCACAGTCGAAGGTTAGGTGAAGATAGACAACGTCCGATAAAGAAGTTATATCTTACCCTAATGTTCTATCTGTGCTGTTGATCTTCACTTATCCTTGACATCCCCACCCACCTTCCCCCTGCCTTTCAGGCTACTTGGTGAAACAGATCTTTCCCAACAGATTGGATTATTCCATTGAGTACAGATATCGTCTCTGATCTGTTTTCTGTCTGTCACCATCTTATGCAGACTCTGAGGTAATCTTGAGAGGAGCTTTCTGGGTAAAGCTAAGCTTGAGTTTTTAGAAGGCGTGAGTGAGAGTAACTGCTGACTTGGTTCCGAGATTCAGAACCAAACCCACAGTCAAGGATAAGTGAAGATAGACAACACAGATGGAACATTATGCTAAGACATAACTTTTTTATGAAGAAATGGCAATTGGTTTCAATGAAGTCTTAAACTTCCCAAAACCAAGAACAGCCCAAGTCTGCCTGTTCAAGACCTTGTGACCCTCTCCCACTCTGGTCCCTTTTTTTCTTCCAGAAAGTCTGAATCTTCATTTTTTATGCTTGGCAACAGTGTTCCCATTCAAATGGGTTCTGAAAATCATTCATCAGGGTTTCATCTGGCAGTGGGAGGAAGTCCTCATTCTCCAGATCACTTTTTTTTTTGTCTCCACCTGCTCTTCACATGCCATGCCAAAGAGTGATAGAACCAGTTCCTTCCTGGTGGGGAAGGGTTTATTCAAAGATGTTCCTATTGCCTAAAAAAGAAAATGCTTGGAGACCATTTCTGGATCTTTTTCCTTAACCTGTGTATGATGATGCTCAAATTCATAATTATGCAACTTCACAACCTGTTAGCTCCTCAAGTCTGTACCAAACAATGAAAACTGCTGAACTAGGAACACACATGAACTGGAAACAATGGCTCCTAGTTTAAAAACAATCCTTGGTAGTATAAACTTTTGTCTGAAGAAGTCCCACAATCTGTGGGACGAAAAGCGCTTAACTTTGTCTGGTAATTAAATTGGTTTCTTTTTTCAACAAGCAGTGGTTTTATGCTGATTTTGCAACTTGTGGACAGTATTATCATTGTGCATTGGAGTGCTCGTTTCAGTTCGATTGAACTGTTTATATTACCAAGGATTGTTTTTAAACTAGGAGCCGTTGTTTCCAGTTCGTTTGTGTTCCTAGCTCCTCAAGTCTCCTGGTAACACTAGACTTAAATTATGCTGATCACATCCCTATTTTCTAGACTTAATTTGATCCAGACTCTGACAACCTTAAATGTGATAATTTTCCGCCTTACCCTTTGGACTACCCACAGCACCAAGAGTGTTCGTAAAGTATCTAGCTCCAGTTATGGCTCATTGCAGGCTACAGGATATCGACAGTTATTTAATTAACTTGATTATCTTGGCACTGTCTTTTTCAAAGTGTCAGGAGTCTCTCTCTTGGGTGAGAGATTTCTTGCGCAAGCTGGGATTCCAAGAAAGCATTCTAAATCCTTTGTCTCCTTCATACAGGATTGTGTTCCTGGGATGACAGCTAGACACCTGTTGAAAGAGCTTTTCTTCCACAGGAAAAAGTAAATCTTTGTCTACTTTCCAGACAAACTTCAGTCAGTGTGAGGGAATACCTCAGGATTTTGAGTTTTTCTGCATCTGATTCTCAAACCACCTCTGGCAAGAGGCTAATTGGAAAGATGAGGGTGAAGTCTGAAATCTCTCTAGTCCCAACATCAACACCCTTCATCTTTTCAAAACCCAGTGCTGGGGTTTGTCATAAGAGAAATATTTTGGTGGAGACAACAGATGTCCTTAAATCCAGGTCTGCCAGTCTCCCTCCCTGTTCCAAAGCATTCATTCACCACAGATTCTTCAGACTTTGCTTGGGAAGCAGTTTAAAGAGAGAGAAAGGTGCAGGGGTGGGGTGGGGTTGTAGGACACCAGGGACAGACAAGTCCATAAATATCAAGATGCTTATCCTGATCAAGGCATTCAACTCTCTCAACCATCAATAAGCAAAGGGTGGGGGACCAGGTCATACCCCTGTTTGCAGATTAGCCATGTTAGCTTGAGATATAGCTTTAAAGTACAGTCTCACTCTGCAGGCATTCTGTCAGACCAAAATTGTTTAGCAGACAAGCTGAGCACGACAAAGGTAAACCCTCGCACTTGGAAACTACTTTGAGGGTCTTCCAAGATTTGATGCATCTGTGGGGAGTTCCTCAACTAGACCTCTTTGCTTCCTCTTTCAGCAATCAACTTTTAATGTTCTGTTCCAGGACTCCATGCAAGAAGGCCTGGAAGACGGATGTCTTCATTTTCTTGGACAGGAATGTTGCAGTATATTTTCCCATATCCACTACTACCCAAGGTACTTTTGAAGATTTAGAAGGACTCTCCCAATATGTTGACTCCCTTCTAGCTTTTAGGTAGCCATGGTTCATTAGTCATCTTCAGTTGACTTCATGGATGACAGGGACTTAATTCCTCTTAAGCACCTGTTTACTGAGGACATGCTGCAGGTACTAATGGAAGCAAGAAAGCCTGAAACTAGAAAATCCTTTATTAGCATTTAGAAAAGGTTTTCTAGTTGGTGCTAACATAACCAGCACCCCTCAGGGCTGGTTGCTGTCTGGTTTTACAATATTTGTGAGTTATCCTGTGGCCTGCCTTATTCCTCAGTCAAGGTTCATTTATCTGCTATCTTAGTATGTCTTCCCATGTGTCCTTTTCTTCTGTTGCAGTCTCATGTCAAAATGTTTTTGAAAGGGGTTTTTCCATAAGAGGTCTCCAAGAAAACCAGTGGCCTTCCTTAGGGTCTTATTTTTTTGTTAGAGAAGCTATCTTACTTTATTTGAACCAACTAATTTGACTTGAGGTTTTTAACATGGAAAATGTTTTTACTAATTTGCTGCCATCTCTGCAGGAAGGGTAGCAGAGTTGCAAGCTCTTATGTTGAGTAAGCTCTACTTCATTTTCCATAAGGACAGTGATTGAGAACTAATCCTTTTATGCCTAAAGTGGTATGCTTCTTTACTTTAAGCCACACTGTTCCTCTCCTTTATTTTCTTTCCTGAACCTAAAAGTGAGGGAGAGAGGATGCCTTGGATGTCCACAGACGTCTCTGATACTATCTTGACAGAACTACATCTTTTAGATCTTCATATCAGTTCATTTCTTGTGAAGTTAAGAAGGGACAACCTTTGTCAAAACAGAATTTCCAAATGGTATAATCTTGTTATATTCACCATAACAAACCATTCCAGGCAGGGTCAAAGCCCATTCTGCTAAGGACCTTGGCTTAATCTATGGCTTTTTGGAAAGGGATTGATTCTAGAAGTATTTTAGAAGCTGCAACTTGGTCCTCTGTACATACTTTTACAAAGCACTTTAAGCTTGATTCCTTCTCTAGATCCAAATCAAGTTTTGTTATGGCCATTGTCTAGGGACTCTGTCCCCCTTGTTTTTGATGTGTTTTTTTTTTTGCCATTTATTTTTTTGTTCCTAGCATTGCCCTTTCAGGGCTCCCTCTCCCTTTTTCTACTGGCAGGGAAGCTTTGAAGAGCTCCCCACCCAGACTTGTATTTGTCAGCTCAGGCTGCTTGACTTCGAGCAAGTGTAAGGTGCCCTGAAGCTTTGGAAGCAAGCTGGCTGTTATATCCGTGGCAAGATATAACTCATATAGCTAAGGTTACTGCAGCAGTGATCATTCAGATGTTTACTGTTACTGTAAATTTAACTTGCTCAGCTGTATCTTAACATGGCTTCATTCATTCTCATGATTCCTTTGTCCAAGCTCCATGAGGAAAAACTCATTGATGCCTGAAATCCATTTGGATCAAGGATCACTGTCTTCAGGTGTTTGTGTTACACTACTGCAGTCATTACACTTGGGTTATCCTGCCGTCAGGCGGTTTCCCAGTCGGCCTGAGTTCCAAAGTCTTGGTCCGGCGTCTGTTGCTGTCGCCTCCTCCCTGACGTCAGTGCGACAGGGGTATATAAGATGCAGCCGATGCCATTTTCTTCAGTCTTTCTTGCCGCGCGCGGTGCCTGAAGCAAGAGCAGTTCGCAAGACCGGTCGGCCATCTCCTGAGATTTTCATTCCGAATCCAGAACCAAAGTCTTCTACAAAGCTAAGTACCCAGTTGGGAAAACTTTTTCTTGCCTCAGACCAATGTCAGTAAAAGTTAATAACTGTTCTTGTGGGAAGCAAGTACCTCATAAGGATTTCCATTCCTATTGTATCCCATGCCTAGGCCCAGACCACAACGTCACTGGTTGACTGTTTTGCGCTAGGTTTAACAAGCGCACTATTAAACGTCTGATTTTGCCCGACATTATTTTGGTAGAAAATTCAATTATACCATGCCGTCGGAACTTCCGACGACCGGAATACATAAAAAGCGCAAAGACAAAGATAGGCATCCGAGGCCTAAAACTGACTAAGCCTCTTCTAGGCCAGTCGCCGATTCTCCGGTTTTCAGCGAGGTGCCTTCGCAGCCCCTGACGCCAGTTTCTGTAGACCCACAGGTCGCCGACGACTCCCACGTGGAGATGGCTGGGCCTAAGGACGCACAAGTTATTCAGCCTACTGAGACTATCCTTTCAGAGAGATCCGGAGTAGATGAGCAACCCACAGCTTCAAAGGGTGTCTTCAGACCTACTTAGTTAAGCATTAAACCCTCAGCTAAGTCTAAGCCTCCTTTAAAATCAAAGAAACAAATACAGCATTCTCCAGGACAGGCCTCCATGCCTAAGAAACAAATGCTCAAAATGGCCGAAGACCTAATCACTCTGATCAGGGGGTCCCATTCCCCTCCTGATAAAAGGCCTAGACAGCATGCAGACTATGACTCATCCGACCAGGTGTCCATCTCGTCTGATTCATCCTCAGACCTAGGATACTCTTTACCCCTTATGAGGATGCTGAGGAATCAATTCCATCAGCCTCACCGCCTGAGGACTACTTTGAGGAATCCCTACATACCATGAGGGAGCATTTCCACTGGGAAGGCCAGGATTACTTAGAATTCAAGAAAAGGCTCAGAGACTTCCTTTTACTACCTCAACACAGACCCCTTGCTATTCCGCCAGTGTTAGATATTGTGGATGATGTGTATACTGAATCCAGCTTAAGTCCTGATTCCTTATCTCCAGCCCCTGTTAAACCTGACAGATACTACAGAGTCTGTGACTCTCGTATATTTCTGTAGAAAAACCCTGTAGCTGACCCTGAAACTATTTCTCAGGGACCCAAAGGAGTTAAGGCCTCATCGGCCAAGAATCCAGTTCCCTCTGATGGAGATTCCAGAGCATTAAACAGATGGGGAAAGAAAGTATATACGTCTGCAACTTTAGCAATGAGAGCCTTAAATTGCCAGTTTCACATGCTATAACATCAGCAGTTTTTACTGTCTCAGTTAAAACAGAAAATGCTTCCACAATAAGATCCTCCTAATTTTAAAGAAGTGCAGGATTTATTGCATGCAGCTGAACAAGTGGGAAAGCATACTTTGCAATGTGGTTTTGATTCTCTAGAGGCCTCCTGCAGAGCAGCAGTTACAGGCCCCGTCATTAGAAGACATGCTTGGTTTAAAGAACATACGTTACCAGATCATGTTAAAGCAAAATTATTGGATGCACCTTTGCAGCAGGATGTGTTGTTTGGAGTTGTGGCAGAAGAGGTATTAAAGAAGATGGAGGATAAGGCAAAATTTGTGCAAACGGTGAAGGATTTCTTACAGATTCAGCCTCCTTGATTTAGCTGAAACTGGCCAACTAAGAATTGGTCCTTTCTAATTAGACAGACCTCAAAGGGGAAGATACAGACGTCCAAGAGGTAGAGGTCACACACAAGGTCCTTATAGGCCTCGGCAATGGGTTGCATCAGGCCAGAAAGAAGGGGAAGACAGGCCCCAACCATATAAAAAACAGTTCCAATGACTTTACCACTACAGCTGCCAGACAAATCCCTCTTGGCAGCCCCTTGGGAGGAAAACTGGCCCTCTTCTATCACAATTGGCAAATGATCACCAAGGACAAATGGGTTCTCAACATTGTATTTCAAGGTTACAGGTTCCACTTTCACACTCTGCCAAGTTTAAAAGGAATGCCAAATCTGCCACCAAATCAAAGGTCAGAGGCTCAAAAACAAATTACAGCACTCATGGATATGAGAGCTATTCAAATGTACCATCACAGGAGCAAGGATAAGGATTTTACTCAAGACCCTTTCTGGTACCCAGAAAGGACAAAGCCTGGAGGCCCATTCTGGATCTTTCATTTCTAAACACTTACCTGGATGTTCCGAAATTTAAAATGTTGACATTACAGCAGCTTCTTCCCATGCTTGGCAAGAAAGCTTGGCTCGTGACTTTGGACCTCAAGGAGGCATACCTGCATGTCCCTATCAGACAAAACTGCAGAAGATACCTCAGATTCATAGCTGGTTCAATGCACTACCAATACTCTGCACTGCCCTTTGGCTTATTTACTGTGCTCAGGGTCTTCACAAAGTGCCTGGCAGCAGTAATTGCATTTTGCAGACAGAAAGGAATTCAAATTTATCCGTACCTGGGCGACTGCCTGATTCAAGCAAAGAGCAAGGACATTCTTCTAAAGCATCTGACGTTTGTAAAAAAGTTAAGTTGCTTGGGGGTACACAGTAAACGAAAAGAAGTAAAAACTAGTGCCCTCACAAGAGATTATATTCCTGGGTGTCAGCTTGAACACAACCGCCCAGATGGCTTATCTCACGCCAGACAAGCAGGGACAAACTGACTCAGTACTTTCAATTGTTGGCAACAAAGACCCAGCTCCCTGCAAGAAAAATTTTGCTGGCCTTGGGTTACATGGCATCCTTCATACTACTAATTCCATATGCCAAACTGCATATGAGGAAACTACAATGGTACCTAAAGAATGTATGGTTTCAACACTGTCAGTTTGGAAACAGTTATACCACTAATCCCTTGCCTTCAACAGGAGTTTCATTGATGGGCTCAAGCTTGTCACCTCATCAAGGGACAGCCTTTTACACAACCCACAGCCAGGCAAACACAACAGATGCATCTGATTATGCCTGGGGAGCACACATAGCAGGCAAGTGTATTCATGGCACGTGGCCCGCAGAACAAAGGCATCTTCACATCATTCAAAAAGGGATGCTAGCTGTACAAAATGCCCTTATAGCTTTCAAGGACCTGCTGCATCCAGTACAACTACTGATAAAGACAGACAACACCACAGTTATGTGGTACATAAACAAGCAAGGGGGCACTTACTCCTACCCCCTATGCAGACAAGCCATGACCTTGTGGAACACAGCTATAAACCTTCAAGTTAATCTGCAAGCACAATTCCTGCCAGGAGAGAAACACACTGGCAGACGACTTAAGCAGAAACATCATGGATTCCCACGAATGGGAATTGAATCCACAAATATTCAGAATGATAACACAGAAATGGTGGAGCCCGGACATAGATCTGTTTGCATCCCCAATAAACTGCCAGCTACAAAAATTCTGCACAAGGAGTTACCATCCACAAGCATGGGAAGTGGATGCCCTCTCATTCAGCTGGGAGAACCTACAAGTATACACTTTCCCACCACTACCTCTCCTGCCAAAGACACTCATAAAAGCCAGGCAAGAAGAGCCAAAGATGATCCTGATTGCACCAGATTGGCCACGCCAGCACTGGTACCCAATCTTAAGGAGCTTAGCACACGAACCACCCTGGATTTTGCCTCAAATCCCACATCTGTTGACTCAGCATAACAATCAAATGCTACACAGCCAGATAAAGACCTTGAACCTAGCTGCATGGAAGATTCCTTAGTCAAGCAAGCAGTGCCTCTCTCCAAAGCTGTTATGGATGTCATTCTTGAGGCTAGAAGGCCTAGTACCAGGAAAGCCTATTCGGATAAATGGAAGAGATTGTGCCTGGAACCAAGCTCACAGCCTTGACTCTCTTGTCCCAAACATTCCTCAGATTCTACATTACTTAACTGAGATGCTGGACAAAAGCCTCACCTTCTCATCCATCAAGATCCACTCATCTGCCATCTCTGCTCATTACAACACGGATCCACTAATTTTCTCTAATCCTCTGTTAAAACAGTACCTCAGAGGGGCTAAAAACATAAGACCGCCCCGTAGAGCAACTACTCCAACTTGGGACCTCAACTTTGTTTTGGAAAAACTGACTTTACCTCCTTCTGAGCCAGCTAACACAGCAGAATTAAAATATATCTCTTGGAAAACTGCTCTGCTCCTGGCAGTAACATCAGCACAAAGAGTTTCAGAATTACAGGCACTAATGGCAGTGGAACCTTTCCTCATTTTCCACCAGGACAGGGTGTCTTTAAGAACCCTACGTTTATGCCAAAGGTGGTATCAAGTGTGGCTCTAAACCAAACTATTCACCTGCCAACTTTTTATCCTAAACCACAGAATAAAGGGGAGAGACTACTGCACTCTTTGGACATTCACAGGCAGTTACGCTTCTACTTGGACAAAACCAAAGCTTTCAAAAAATCTGAGCAATTATTGGTAGCATATGGTACTGGAGCACAGGGAAAAGCCATTTTAAAACAGACTATTTCAAAATGGATAGGACATTGTATACGTTTCTGCTATGCATACCATGGAAAACCTGTTCCTGGCAGCATTAGATCTCACTTCACCTGCCTACCTCCTGGGAGTACCTACCAAGGATATTTTGGAAGCAGCAACTTGGAGTAATGTACATACCTTGACCAAGCATTACCATCTGCCCCTATACTCTTATTCCAGAGCTGGCTTCGCCACTGCAGTGCTGCAGGGCCTTATAGCCACCCCTAATGCCTTCTAGAACCAGCCACCCTACCTCAGCTTTGGGATTCTACCCAAGTGTAATGACTGCAGCAGTGTAACACGATGAACATAGTACAGTTTTGAACCTACCATAAATGTAGATGTTAGTGTATACACTGCTGCAGTCCAGGTTACCCTCCCTCCTTCCCCTCTTACTGGCAGGTACGTACCCAAGTCTTATACCCTTACTACCTATGGGGAGTATTTGCTGGTAGCTTTAAGTTGTTTTTTGCTTTTCCTATGTATGTTTTATTAGCAATTGGAATTGCCTACCTATATGGAGGCACCTGACGTCTGGGGCACGAAAAACTGAAGAAAATGGCATCGGCTGCATCTTATATACCCCTGTCGCACTGACGTCAGGGAGGAGGTGACAGCAACCGATGCCGGACCAAGACTTTGGACCTCAGACCGACTGGGGAACCGTCTGACGGCAGGATAACCCAAGTGTAATGACTGCAGCAGTGTATACACTAACATCTACATTTATGGTAGGTACAAAACTGTACTTTTCCTATTCCAGTCCTATAATTAATCAGAAATTAAGTATTTGGGTGGGACAGTTCAGTTTTACAGAAACCATTTCTTCCTCGTATTCCTATTCTCACAGCTGACTCCCCTGACTCCTTAGGCTTTTCGTATGGGGTTGTATTTCAAGGCAGCAAACCCCAGTGCATGTGATGTTTTTTTTCCCCACCCATAAGGAAATGGCCATTTTGATGGCTGTCAAAGCAGTGAATCACCTGTGAAAACTTGGACCACTGTTGGTCATAAGTCCCCCCGCGCACACATGCACCCACTTTGGCAGACCAGCCATGATAGCCTGGAAGCTGACAGCCTAGCAGTTTTTCCTATAGGCAACATTCCATCAAAGCAGAACAAAGTAGCAGACAGCAAATCCAGGACAGACCTTGTGTTTGGATGTTGCACTTATAGGTCTTCCTGGAGATTGTCCACCTGTGGCAAGTTAGATTGGTTTGCCTTTTGTTACAACAGGCTGTTGCAATAGTTCTGTGACACCTTGTAAAAAGGCCTGGATATGAGATGAGTTTTCTTTCCTGTGGGCAGAAGTGTTACTTTGTCTTCTCCTTACTTCTGATAACCAGTCTTGAAGAAACAAAACATACAAAGATGCTTCTGGTAACTTTGTTTTTTGTTCAGACAATAGTTTTCTTTTGTCATATGCAAGTACTAGGGTAGTTGCCCTTGTGGGCTGTTTTAAGCTTGGTCATTTTCACTTTTTGTGCTGAAAATAACCCTATCCCCTTTGGGTTATAGATTGGCCTTACACAATTACAGACCATGGGAAGGATATCACCCGTAATGATGATGATTGGGATCCTACCATACATAATTTGAGGAGATTCATGCATGAGGTGGTGTTTAGGAGCTGCCTCTGTTTAGTAGTAGTACAGGGGGCAGACTTGGGGTACATTTTCTGTTTCCTGGTCATAGATCCAAGTTGTGCTTAAATGTGGAGGGATGAACTTTGATGTGGAGTGGGAGTCCATGCACTTAGCCAGAGACATTTACCAGAAATTTGCTCACACAGGGCAAGAGATTTCTAATCCTGCATTGGGCTGTATGGTTGTTTTTTTATTTCGTTTAGACATCTCTCTTCAGAGGACATGCAGCAGGCATTAAAGGAGAGTAGGAATGAGAGTTTCTAGTTGGTCCCATCCTATGCTGGAGCTCCGCTGGCTTCCAGCACCTGTGAATTGCTAAATTCTGACATGTCTTAGATTTGTATCGGAGTTCACCTTTCGGACAGCTCTGCTAGTCTGCCCCTGGATCCCATTTTCTTTTCTATGAGTCAAACCATTTTAAAAGGGGTTGGAGCAATCAGCTTAGTGGGCATATGACTGTAATGGCTGACTGTGGGCAGCTGGAATCCAACCACCTCCATTCTTGTGTGGATGACTGCTCTTTGGTCAGCTGTTGCCCGAGTCGGTTACTGCAGTCACTGATGGGGAATGAATGAGCGTGGAATAATTAGAGGAAGGCTAAAGTTTTGGAGGCAGAGCCTACTGTAGGGATAGGCAGTATGGCTTGCCTAGAAAGACATGGTGTCATAAAATGAAAACGGGCATTGGGAAAAGAGGAAGCAATATGGGAAGAATAAGGCTAAGTAGTAGGACAGCACTGTGGAAGAAATGAAGGACACACAGATTTGTAATGGTAGGCTAATAAACATTGAAACTGGGGAAAGGAAAAGCAGACCTAAAGAAGACATCAAGAAGAGTATAGAGAAGATGAAAAAAGTGATAGAGTAGGCAAGTACAAAACGGGTTAGGGAAGCAGCATGCAACACTCCCATATGGATGGTCTCCTTATGCCCAAAGACGAAGAAGAAAAGTCTGAAAGAAAGCCGTTGATGGTGCGGATTAAGAGTAGGAATGCACAGTATATTTTGAGTGACTAGTTGCAAGATGTATAGAAAGTTTCATTAGAGGCATAGAAAGATATGGAGAGGCAGATAGCATATGAGAATCGAGTATGGTGACTTATAATAGTGTGGAGTAGAAGCGATGGGTTTACAATTGCTGGCATCAAAAAGCAATGTAATAGCTAGGAATATAAATAAGGGTCAGCACTTAACCAAGTGATGGATGGAATGTTACTGCTAATCCCACAGAATGGTGCAGTCTTCACAAATAAGAGGGAGATTCAGGAGATGAAAAATGGAAGTGCTGGCGTTCTACATCGTAAGTGTAAGAAGGGTGGAGTAAGGAGTGCTGACAGAGGCCAGATAGGAGTTTAGAATGGGGAGTAGCAAAAAGAAATTTTAAGGTGAAACACTGGTTGCATAATGCGATGACTGAACCATGAGTGGCACACAGTGGGAGTGGTGAACGTGGAGTTAGAGTAACAAAAAGTAGATAAATCAATTTGGGTTTCACCATGCATGTGTATTGGTTGGTATTTATATTTAAAGAAAAAACAGGTGGGCAACCCCAAATGTTTCCTCTCTTCAGTTACTCTTTTGTCTTGGTGTGCTTTAGCCTCTCATTCTGTGGAGGGAGTGCCAACAGACAAGTCATCTTTTGTCATAAACTTTGTTGAGAACGCACTCTACAAAAAATACACTTGCTTCGTGGATTGCTCATATGGTAAGCTACCCGTTTGACAGTGATGGTGTAAAGTGCCACAACACCAGCAACAGGCTGCTTCATTGCATAAGCGTCTACATTGCAGACTGATTTGCAGCTGCTGATTAATTAAGTTAACACCTTTTTCTTGCATTATTGTTTAGACTTTGATTCCATGCGCTTTGCTAGGTTTGTGCTTCAATTTTAAGTTTCTGTTGGCTGCATTTTGACTCCTACAGCTTAGGAGTTTTAACTACTTGAGGATCCATGTGCTTTACAGACACCAGTA
The DNA here is from genome assembly GCF_019279795.1 of Protopterus annectens. Taxonomy (NCBI): domain Eukaryota; kingdom Metazoa; phylum Chordata; order Ceratodontiformes; family Protopteridae; genus Protopterus; species Protopterus annectens. The sequence continues at coordinate 2,425,844 of NC_056746.1, forward strand.
AGATTCCCTGCTGGATGTAAAAAAAATTCTGGGTCACTCAGTTTACAGCAGCATCATCGGGGGTGTGGCAAGGTCACTGCTACCTTCCTCTTTGTCTCCATTCAGCAGCTTGTTACATTTACTACCAAGGCAGGTTTTCATGGCCTTATGAGTGGTATAGCTTTTAAGTGTTAACTGAGTGATTTATTTTTCCCCAGAATGTGTGCTTTAGTGGATGGGTTTGCTACTAAATTCAAGGGATAGTTGAATTTGCCAATGAAGAAAGTGGGCATGTTCCTGACTGCAAGAGTTGAGAATTAATCTGGAGTAGGAAGTACAATAAACTTCAAAGATACACTTTTGAAAGCATTACAAACGAGATGTGAGGAAACTTTTGCAGTGCGGTCTCACTGGCCTAACAGATAACTCACCTGGCAGATGTTCACTATTAGAGTTCTTTTCTAAAACTTTCTAATTGTCGTGTACTATAATGTCAGTACTGGAAAAATTAATCCAAGTGGGGTACTACACTCCTGAAGTGCCACCCCTCAGGCGACACTTCAAACCATAGTCACTTGGTCACCAACTTCCTTCACAGTGCAGAGCTTGTGATCACTACATCTGACCCCAATACTGCAGAAGCTCTGCCACAAGAGCCATCTCTCAAACATTTTCACTGAGAATTTTGTCTTTGTACAATGTAAGCAAATTTAACTTGAAACTTGCATATTAACTTTTAGTCAAATGCATGTCCCCCAGTGCTGGAAATTAGTTTAACACCCCCCCCCCCCCCCCCAGACAGTTGTCCTTGCACTGTAAGGACCACTTACTAAGTTGGCTGCTGTCCTTTCTCTTGAGAAATAGATTGTACTTTGTATGCCACTTACTTAGTCTTCCTGGCTGACCGGTTCCTGCATTCAAAAAGTGAATGAAAAACTATTCTGCTTGGTTAATTCTTCTGATTGTTGTCTGTTGTAATTTGACCCAAGGGTGGAGCTTTTCTCCCCAGGCCTCCACTGAAAATGGGCTTCGATTCAGTCACTTTCCCAGTCATTTCATCTGACTGATTTTTCCCATTTTTGCTCATGGGGCTATGGTGTCACTTCAGCAGTGATAATTGTCTATAGCTAAGGTTTACACCACTGGGTGGCTAGCCCCGTCATGATTGTTCTTCCACACCACACACATGCTCACTCAAACCTATGGCCAATTTAGTGTCCAGTCTGCCTACTTTGTCTTTGGAATGTGGGAGGAAACTGGAGAGCCCAGTGTAAACCCATGTGAACACATGGAGGACATGCAGACTCCGCACAGAAGGCACCCCTACCCAGAATTGAAGCAGGGAACCTGTTACTATGAGGCAACAGCACTGTCTGCCACACCACTGTGCTGCCCTCTTTCCCAGTAATCAAATGCCAGTAAATTAATTAAATGGTCTTTTTTTTGTAATTTATAAGTCTCTTGGGTTTCTAATACCATGATAGGAATGGACCCCATTTCAAAGTTCAAGTACGATTAAAGTTCATGAAATTAGTATTTTCAATCTTGGTCAGCCAGAAGTGCTCTTTGCAGCACTCGCAACGTGGCCAGTAATGACGCCTTCTGCAGTTCGTATAGGGTTACATGTATTGATAACATATTTAAATGTGACTGTAGATTTTTTTTAGAAGACCTTTTTCTCCTACTACTATTGGAACTATCTGGGTATCTTCCACATTGCTTTTGTTTCTGCCTGCAAGTCCTGATATTGTATGACTGTCTCTCTGTATGCAAGACACTGTAGACACTGGGTGTGGCAATTTCAATGATCAATGCTTACTTCTGTCTTCTCATGGACTATTACATCAGGTTTTCTAGCGTCTATCTTTTGAACTGTAGGTAATGGGTGATCCCATGCAATGTAGAGTTCATTTTCTGTGATGCTTTGGGGCTCATATTTTCCAGTGTTTTTCAGCCACTTCAGTACCATAATGTTTGCACAATCCCCAGAGCAACAGCATTGTCACATTGTCTTTCAGTATACAGTCCTCCTACCATTTGTATATCACAACCATCAACAAGGTGTGCAACTGTTTTCCAGTTCTGTTTTACAAAACCTACATTTATCAGTTTCTCCCACATGTTCAATGGACTTTGTAAACCAGTGTGTTTCGTCTCTTAACCATTCCTGCATTAGATCCTGATCAACATGAGGTTCTTCCAGAAGATGTTCTTCGTCTCACATTGCTGCAGTCATAACCTGTGGGTAGTCCGCTGTCCTCGGTCGGCCCGAATACCAAAGAGTTGTGGCGTCGGTCATGGGCGCCCGGAGCTGACGTCAGTACGTAGTAGAACTTAAGCGCATGACCGACGCCATTTCCTCAGTCTTTCTTGCCGCGTGGTCCAAAGCAGAAGCAGCGTTTGCAAGTGCCGTTCGGCGTTCTGAAATTTTCAGTTTTCGAGTTTCAGACCGAAGACCAAGTTGGGCTAAGTACCCTGTTGGGGAAAATTTTTGTCTCTTCTTGCCTCAGTTAATCCGGATGTCAGAAAAAGTTAATAATTGTATTTCTTGTGGGAAACAGATACCTCATAGGGACTACCATTCTCTCTGTATTCCTTGCTTAGGGCCTGAGCACGACGTAGTCTGGTGTCGCTTTTGCGCTAGATTTAATAAGCGCACTATTAAACGCAGATTAGACTGTGCTAGGCTTGTTTTCGGTAAGCGGTGTAACTACAACATGCCGTCGGATCCTCAGACGCCCGCTACCGCTAAAAAGCGAAAAGATAAATCTTTAAGGTCTAAACCGGATGAGTTGTCCGTTGCGGACGCCGGTTCTATGGAATCTACTGTTGAATCTGTGGATCCAGCCGAGGTCTCGGCTGAATCCCAGGGGGAACCTTTACTTTTACAGGAGTTGGCCTCTCAGGAGTTGGGTCAGGCCGAGGGTGCTTCTCAAGTTTCTGTGGTTCCATCCTTACAAAAGGTTATTAGGCCTTCTACTTCAGTCACTAAAGGCCCTGCTAAGGCTAGACCTGGTGTTTCTGGTACGGGCCACAGCCCTGGTTCTTCGGGCTCTGTTCCTAAAAAACATATGTTGAAAATGGCAGAGTATTTGATTACTTTGATCAGGGGTTCTATGCCCCCTCCAGAGAAAAGGCCTAGGGTGGAGACAGATTTAGAGGGAATGGAGCATTCCTCAGATTACTCTGAGTCCTCAGCTGAGGATATTCAGGATTTTCCTCCCTATTCTGATTCGGATGCAGAGGATTCCTGTCCTTCTGCTTCACCTCCAGAGGATTTTTCCTTTTCTGAAACCTTGCATTCCATGAGGGAGCATTTCAAGTGGGAAGGTCAGGATTTTTCAGATTCTCGTAAGAGGCTTAGAGAATTTTTGTTTTTGCCACAACATAGACCTTTGGCTATTCCCCCTGTTTTAGATGTTGTTCAGGATGTTTTTTCTGAAGCTTCCCTTAATCCTGATTCTTTACCCCTGCCCCTGTCAAGCCAGACAGGTATTACAGAGTTCCAGAGGCACATAAATATTTGTATAAGAGCCCTAGAGCTGACCCGGAAACTATTATTCAAGGGCCTAAGGGTGTCAGGGCTTCTGTGGTTAAGAATCCAGTTCCTTTGGATAAAGATTCTAGAGCGTTGGATAGGTGGGGTAAAAAAGTGTACACCTCTTCTACGTTAGCTATGAGGGCTTTAAATTGCCAATTCCATATGCTGAAGTATCAGAACTTTCTGTTAGGTCAATTGAAAGCTAAGATGGATGCTTTAGCTGAGGGTATAGAGTGTAAGGAATTGCAGGACTTGGTTCATGCTTCAGATCAAGTTGGTAAACATTCCTTGCAGTGTGGCTTCGATGCCCTTCAGGCTTCTTCCAGGGTGGCTGCTACTGGTTCAGTTATTCGTAGACATGCCTGGCTTAAGGATCAAAATTTGTCAGAGCATGTTAAAGCTCGAATTTTGGATGCCCCCCTTCAATCTGAAGTTCTTTTTGGTTCCCCTGTGGAGTCAGTTTTGAAAAAGATGGAAGACAAAGCTAAGTCTATGCAGACAGTTAAGGAATTTTTGCAAGTGCAGCCCCCTAAGTTTAGCAGGAATTGGCCTGCAAGAGGATGGTCTTACCCTTCTTCGGATTTTCAGTGTAAGGGCAGATCTAGACATGGTAGGGGCAGGGCTCACGCTCAGGGTTCTTTCAGACCTAGGACTTGGAGTTCTCCTGCACAATCTTCTGGTGAGGGCAGGGGTCAGCCTTTTCGTAAACAGACCCAATGACCTGTATCTTCAGCTGCCAGACCCTTCTCTTCTGGCAGCTCCTCTAGGGGGAAAGTTGGCACTTTTCAAGCAAAATTGGCATTTGGTCACCCAGGACAAATGGGTGTTGGACATAATAAATCAAGGCTACAAGTTTTATTTCCACACTTTTCCCCCTTTCAAAGGCATGCCAGATGTACCTCCTCAGCAAAGGTTGGAGGCTCAGGAACAAATTTCTTTGCTTTTACAGATGGGGGCGATCCAGGTGGTACCTTCGTCAGAAGGCCGAGGGTTTTATTCTAGTCTATTCCTAGTGCCAAAGAAAGGAAACACTTGGAGGCCAATTCTGGATTTGTCCATTCTCAATACATACCTAGACATTCCAAAGTTCAAGATGTTAACATTACAGCAACTTCTGCCTTTGCTAGGCAAAGATCACTGGATGGTAACTCTGGATCTCAAAGAAGCTTATCTTCACATTCCTATCAGGCCCAGCTGCAGGAGGTTCCTGCGTTTTCGGGCTGGTACTTCTCATTATCAGTTCTCTGCATTGCCCTTTGGTTTATCTACTGCGCCCAGGGTGTTCACAAAGGTTCTGGCTCCTGTAATAGCTTTCTTAAGACTGAGGGGAATACAAATTTATCCTTTTCTGGACGACTGCCTGATTCTTGCTCAAGACAAAGACAAGTTACTTCAACAGCTACAGTATGTGATGGCAGTTTTAAGGTGCCTAGGGTATTCTGTGAACGAAACAAAGTCCAGTCTAGTACCCTCTCAGGACATGTGCTTTCTGGGTGTGAGACTGAATACAGCCTCTCAGATGGCTTTTCTGACCCCGGACAAACAAAGAACTCTTCACCTATACTTCCAGCAATTATCAGTACTGTCCAGGCTGATTGCAAGGACAGTCCTTCAAGCCTTGGGGTTCATGGCATCTTGCATTCTGGTACTTCCCAATGCCAAACTGCATATGAGGAAGCTACAATGGTATCTCAAAAGTGTATGGACTCAACACTGCCACGATTTGGACACTGTCATTCCGATAATACTGTGCATCCAGAAGGAATTCTTGTGGTGGGCACAGAAATGTCACCTAAACAAGGGACTCTGTGACCCGACCAGAGGCGAGTCAGATCTTAACGACAGATGCCTCAGACCTGGCTTGGGGAGCACACTTCAATGGGAAATGGATTCAAGACACGTGGCCTCCCAAATTACAGCATTTGCATATCAACATGAAGGAGATGTTAACAGTCCAGTTTGCCCTGATGGCTTTCAAGGGCCTACTTCAACCAGGACAGGTGTTGATTCAAACAGACAACACTACAGTTATGTGGTACATCAACAAGCAGGGGGGGACCCATTCTTACCCTCTTTGCAGACAAGCTATGATATTGTGGGAGACTGCTCTGGGGTTGCACATCACTCTTCAAGCACGGTTTCTGCCAGGAGCACAGAACTCCCTAGCAGATGTATTGAGCAGACAAATTGTGGATCCCCACAAGTGGAAATTGGATCCTCGGGTATTTCAACAGTTGACAGTGGTTTGGGGAACTCCAGACATAGATCTGTTCGCTTCTCCACTAAATTTCCAACTTCCAAAATTTTGCACAGATGTTTCACCCAAAAGCTTGGAAAGTGGATGCTCTATCTTTCAGTTGGAACAACCTTCACGTCTATGCTTTTCCTCCTCTGCCTCTCCTTACCAAGGTACTCTTGAAAGTCAGGCGGGACAAGCCTTGCATGATTTTAATAGCACCAGATTGGCCACGACAGCACTGGTATCCTCTGCTGAGGAGTTTAATTCAGGAGCCTCCTTGGCCTTTGCCACAGCTTCCTCACTTGTTGTCCCAGTCAAGCAGTCATTTGCTCAATGTCAGGGTGCAGTCCCTGCATCTAACGGCCTGGCGTATTCTGTTTTAGAGCCTGTGGGTTCTCAGCTTCCTCAACAGGTTTTAGATGTCATCTTGGAAGCTAGGCGGCCTAGCACTAGAAAAGTTTATGCTGATAAATGGAAGAGATTTTTTCTTTGGAGCACAACAAAGGACTTTGATGTCCCTAATTTGAGTTTTACACTGCAGTACCTTACTGAATTACTAGACAAGGGTTTGTCATTTTCCTCTGTGAAGGTTCATGCTGCAGCCATTTCTGCTCACTATGATTGTGACCCTCCTTTATTTTCTCACCCTTTGTTTAAGCAATTTCTTAGAGGGGCGAAAAATATAAGACCCCCACGTAGAGCTCCTACTCCTTCCTGGGATCTCAATTTTGTGTTGGAGAAGCTTACTTTGCCTCCTTTTGAACCTGCAGCTACGTCTGAATTGAAGTTTTTGTCTTGGAAGACTGCCTTTTTGTTGGCTATTACTTCTGCCAGAAGGGTATCTGAATTGCAGGCTCTCATGGCAGTTGAACCCTTTCTAATATTCCATAAGGATAGTTTCTTTGCGTACTAATCCTACTTTCATGCCAAAAGTGATTTCTAATGTGGCCTTGAATCAGTCTATCCATTTGCCTACCTTTTATGCTGATCCCCAAAATAAGGGGGAAAAAATCTTGCATTCTTTGGATATACACAGGCAGTTACGTTATTTGAGCAGGACTAAGGAGTTCAGACAGACTCAACAGTTATTTGTTTCTTTTGCTTTGGGTTCACAAGGGAAAGCTGTTTCAAAGCAGACTATTTTTAAGTGGATTGGTAATTGTATTGCTTTTTGTTATTCTCATCATGGGAAAAATGTTCCTGCTGGGCTTAGACCTCATTCCACTAGGGCTACTGCCACTTCTACTGCTTTTTTGAGGGATGTAGCTACTAAGGATATTTTGGAAGCAGCTACTTGGAGTTCAGTTCATACTTTTACTAAGCATTACCATCTCCCTCTTTTTTCCAAGTCCAGGGCTGGGTTTGCCACTGCAGTCTTACAGGGCATGTTAGCAGCCCCTAATGCCTTTTAGTTTGCCAGCCTCCCTTTTCCTTTGCTTTGGGATTCTACCCACAGGTTATGACTGCAGCAATGTGAGACTAAGAACATAGTACAGTTTTGTACCTACCATAAATGTAGATGTTAGAGGATCCACATTGCTGCAGTCCTATTTTCCCTCCCTCCTTCCCCTCTTTGGTTTGGGGTTGTTGTTGTTGTTTTTCTCCTTTGTGGCTCTGGCCTTTTCTTTTTAAGGCCTTCTGACATCTGGGGCAAGAAAGACTGAGGAAATGGCGTCGGTCATGCGCTTAAATACTACTACGTACTGACGTCAACTCCGGGTGCCCATGACCGACGCCAGCCTAACTCTTTGGTATTTGGGCCGACCGAGGACAGCGGACTACCCACAGGTTATGACTGCAGCAATGTGGATCCTCGAACATCTACATTTATGGTAGGTACAAAACTGTACTTTTTCTAATCTTGCAACTATATTTATGCATTTTCCATATTTTTCTTCCTCATCTGGTCCTTCACCTTATATTCTTTCGTTTTTGGCGCATTCAGTTGCTGCCTGATTTTTATCTACTTTTGGTTTGATTTCCATTCCTGCTTGATGCTGATATGCTTCTGCTAGATTAAGCAGAGAAGTCATCTTCGATTTATTCTCATGTCAGATCTTTCATGTGCGAGGTCAGCACATGTGCAGTCCCACAATTGCGGATCTATACATGTAATCAATTTCAAGGAGGCTCATCCTTCCTTCAGAACAGGGAATATTTAATCTTGGTATGCACTGATTTTTATAAATCATTTGAGCATGGCACATACTTGTTTTCCTGTCTAATCTATACAACACGTTTTAGGACCAGTCTTTCACTCCAAAACTGTGAGTTAAGACAGGAAGAGCAAATTAGTTTATAGCTTGAATTGTGTTCTTGGATGTCAACACTTTGTTCAGGATTAATTCATGTCTTCTAAAGTATTGGTTATTCGCATTTGTCCATGTTTATTATTGACCCTTCAATTCCCAAATATTTGTAAACTCCCTCTTGCTCAAATTTTTACATCACATTATTGTCTCAAACTGATGTTTTCTTGGTGCTGCCGTTTTTCTGCTTTAAAGGTGCTTTTGCAGATTTATCAAGACCAAATGACATTCTAGTATCTGAAAGTTTTCACAACTTGCAGTTGCGCTTTTCAGTTCCTCATCTGATGCACTATAAAATCAATAGAGAAGTCTTTACAATTTGTTGTTTTCTAGCAGCCAAATTATAGTCATGGCTTAAGCTCTTGCGTAAACAGCTTAATGGGTAAAGGGCAAGGCAGAAAATCACCAGTGACAGTCACCCTGAAATATCCCCCTTTGAATTTTTATCCCCGGGATAATTTGTCCTTTATCATTGCTTAATTGCTAAGTGGTCTCCCACTGTTTCCTGGTCCACTGTAATGTAGTCGATCAGTGTAGGGTTTATCTTGTACATTTGTAAGCATTATTTTATCCATGAATGTGGGATACTATCAAGTGACTTTTTTGTAGTCAGTCCATGCCATACTTAAATTCTTCCCCTTTTTACAGTTCTCCACTATGACTAACAAAAAATGATCCTTTGCTCCACATTACTTTTTTTATTGCCTTTTTGTTCTATTGCCATAATTGAGTTTTCTTCTAAATGACTATAAACTCTGTGCATCAATTCCAGTGTATAGTTTATACGTCGTCAGAAGGAAAGTTATTGGTCTATAATTTTTAGGGTAGGTTGCAGGTTCACTCGAGTTAAGAGCATTGTTTTTCCTGTTAGCCAGGTTGGTGTCTGTTCACGGTGCGCATATAGATGTTTACTCATGGTTAAATCTTCGTACAAAGATGTTAATACTTTTAAGCAGAAGTTAGGTTCTGCATCTTGGCCTGGGGTTTTCCAATTAGGTTTTTCTTAACTTTTTCAATCTGTCTGGTTGTTACTTCATCCATTTTCATATCCTGTACCTTTAAACATCTTATTCTTTTTTTACTTCTTTCCATTTAGCATCTTTGTTGTGTTCCACCGGATCTTCATAAATGCTTCCCCAAAACATATCTATTTTTCTGTTTTTGGTGGTCTTTCAGTTCCTTTTACCTTGTTTCCCATTTCTCTAAAACTTTTTGGGTCATCAATAAATTGTTTATTTTATACTTTTCCTTTATTTATCTGCGTATTTTTTAAGTTTCTCCTGTGCTGAGATTGTTTATTTGCGATAGTGCATGATGGAGCCTGATCTGTTGTAATACTGCTCATTGCTTTTATCACATCTAAGTATTTTTTTGTTCCCTCTTCTATACTCTTCTAACAGTGATGCTTCTTGTCTTAATTACTTTATAGTTTTATCTGTTTGATACTTCCATGATGGTACTTGTTTTCTCCCCTTCCTTTCCCTCACTGCCCTGTGTTCTTGTGGTAGAACTTTCAGTTATTGATTTTAGCTGCACAGTAATATATATCCTGCTTGCTTCTGTTATCGCATGGATCTCTATGGACAATCCTAATTACTGTTTATTTGTTTTATCAAACTTTTGACTTTTTGGGTTTTATTGACCTGCAGTCTTTCTTTTATTGATCTTAATATGTCTTATCCCTATTAAATCAAGAAACTCTTCTCTTAGCTCATTTTCTTCTAAACTGAAGGCACATTTTTTGTTTTCCATTTCCTGCGAGCATTCTGTAGAAAGTTCTGTAGCATCTTCCTGTGACACATTCTCCAGTTTTGTCCTTTACCATCCATTGCTCTTATATGGGAACTCCCTGACCTATCACTCCTCAACATTGACTGAGTCGAGCGTTTCTACAGTTTCCTGTTCCTTCCCTTGCTGTCAAGCTTCAAGTGAACGTTTACACTGGCCTCCTATGGAGGCTCCAAAATATCTTCATATGACACCTGACCAGTTGCTTCCTGTTTCACTGGTTTCCCCTTAATTTAGATGTCCATTTCTCAGTCCTGTTGTGGTGCTTTCTGAATTAGGTTTTCTACACTGAATCCTTCACTTTGCAGGTGCTCCATAACCTCCGTTTCTGTTTACTTCTCCATTACTGATCTCCTTTTGTACTTTTCCTCTGTCTTATTTTTTTTGTATTGTAAAGTTTTCCATGTCTAGATTCCTTTGCCTGTATTTCACTTCAATATCTTTGGTGCTGATCTTTTTGTATTGATAAGTTTTTCTTTCTCCTTTGCGTAGATATTGCACCATATTAAATCTCTTTCCCATGTCCATATTTCTTCAGATGTCTCCTGATCTTTCTATTTCTCCTTACATTGGGGACTCGTTCCTTCTTGCTGTAACGTAACCTGTTAGACCTACACCAAATCCTTCACTTCAGACACTCCATAACTTCAGTTTCTATTTGTTTAACTTCTACTTTACTAATCTCATTTTCTGCACCCCCTCTTTGATATTATTTTTTGTGAAATTTTCCATATCTGGATGCCTTTACCTGTATTTCACTTCAAGTATCTTTGGGGCTGCCTTCTTTATATTGATTAATTTGGCTTTCACTTGCATAAATATTGCATCATATCAAATATTTCTTTCCCATGTACATTTGTTTTTATACTTTTCAAAAAAATCTTTAGGTTTTGTTTATATTTTTACACTTCAGATACTTCATTTTCCATATGGGGCCAAGTTTCTTTGTATACTGTTTTTCACAAATCTGTTTTATTAAGCACACATTTTTGTTTGAGGCTTCTGACCATTTTTCTTCTGGAAGTTGTTTCTTTCCTGTAATTTGTCAATCTTTTTCTTTATCTTGTCTGGAAATTCTGGGCTTTTTGCATAATAGTAACAGTACATACTTTTTTTATCTTCAGTCCACTCTCTCCTTTATGGCTGCTTTTTGCACATCAGTTTTTGTGATTGTGGACTGCTAAGTCTACAACAGGGGAGCCATCCTCCCCCTGGGCCTAGCTTGGCCCCACTGTAGGAATGCTTCTGTATTTTGAGGATTCTACACTGTCATTTTTTCCAGTCCTGGCACCAGTGTAGTTACCAGGATTGGGCACTTATTATTCTGGGTCTTGTGCACCCAGCTATCTTACTTTCTGACTTCTCTCCATGATATTTGCTGTATAAATACACGTCTATATATTTGTGTTGTCTTGGTGAGATTTTTGTGAAAAATAGGGTCCACCTCGTTAAGGTACTCACCAAGACTTGAGGATGAAATCAATTTCATCAGTACTACTGTCCTTTGCTTGCCGACTTCTCTCCATTTAGACCCAATAGCCTCATGTACTTGACAGTAGCTGAGGTGGGATGTACAAGATATCTCAGTGCTGTTAAAGAATAGAGATTCTTCATTGGTAAATATGGTTGATTTATTTACATTTACAATACACTTATAATTTACAGTTTTTCTTGTGTACATGCATATGAATATTCACTATTTCTAGCATGGCTTTGTTTCTGTCCTTACCACCCTTTTTGCCATAATTTTTCTTTTGTTTAGTAGGGGCACTTAAGTTTGTATTATCTGATCAAAACCTGCACAGATACTTGTGGATATTCTCATTCCGTCAGAAAGCATGCTTTGAAAGCCAAATGTTTCATAAATGTGCATGTTAATTGAAACAAGCAAATACAATTGATACTTCAGTGGGGAAGCACTAGTTCATAATATTAAGTGTCTTGTACAAAAGCCTACTGTTCTCTCCAACTTCATATCTTACTGTTTGTAACATCTTTTTGTCTCCATATCCAAATTTCTCGATTGTCATCTTTATAATTTCTTCAGTGTCCTCTCCAGTCTTCCTTTAGTCATTATGAAAACCTCCATTGCCTCCTCTCAGAATAGGCTGTGCTTAGTGGGAATAGCCCAGTCAGCAAAAGTAAATCAAATTTAGCTGTAAAATTTGTTGCGTTACTCCTGGATTAAAATTGTCTAAATCCATCTTTCTACATCCCCTTTTCTCATTTTTTGGACATGGGGTCAGGATGTCACTTCAGCAGTCATCTAGAGCCAAAGTTCATACGCCTTTAGTTTGTCAGTGGTGAGTTTATTTAATACAGTTTTTCACAAGTACTTTTTCTCAAAGTGAATACAGTTTGTTCTTGTACTATTTAAGACACTTCTCAGACACTAAACTGTAGTGCAAGGCCAGTGATACTTTCATAATGGTGTCTTTCAAGTACTTCAGTTAATCAAACAGAAAAGTTGGCTTCATAGCTAGAGCTCGGTAATATACACAGGTGTAGTGCAGTAAGTCTTGTATAGAGGTGAAACAGTGACCTTCCTTTTGGGCACTGATACCACCCCTCCCTTCCACAGAAAAGCAGAATTTAGCTGGACAAGTGGCTTGTCTGTCATTTCAGCTTTTAATTCCTTGTTGCAGTCTATCAAGCCGTTCTTTTAGACATGCTTAAGGCTGTTAAACCATTTCCTGCATAGTAATCACTCTGCATGTCCTTTATCTTCTCATCCTTTTGTTAAATGTTCTTATTTTGGTAGTTTTTCATTTGCAGTTGTCTTAATTTAACATTTGATCAGATGTATGTTCTGGAATTTAAACCTTATGGTAAGCTGTGAATAATGTCTGTATGCGATGCTTCTGTGGCATATTCCTATTTATCCGGAGGTGAACAATAAGCACAGCCAAATCACAGTCCATGCCTTGTGTGTATATGTAGTGATGCCATCATATTACTGCTTTGTAAAATGAAAAAAGTGTGAAAATTATTCCCTAACAGTTGCCATTTTTTTACAGTATTGGCTCTGACTTTCTTATAAATAGGGAAGTCTGTCACCACCTCCACCCCCACTTGTAGTTTAGCATTTAATATATGAAGTACTGTTTCATCTTGCACATTCATTGCCAGCAAATGGGTAACTTTTTTCCTTTTCTTCTGAGTGGTAAATGAACTTTTATTTGAGACTTTATGAATTTATGTTAAACGCACATTAAAAGATGCCTGCTATTTAATATTTCTGCAGGATGGCTACAGAGCTTGGAAGCATTTTGGGTGGCAGATCTTGCTTTTTCCACAACTCTTCTGGGGCAATTTTTAGAAGACATGGAAGCATATGCTGAAGTAAGTGCACTGTCTTTCAGTGATTTGCTTTCCCCTTTTTATTTATTTTTTCTTTCTGTAATGCCATTCACTGCATACTTTACTTTTGCTAATAAGCTTTGTGATATGAATTGTAATTGTACACCACTGTAGAGTATATGTATTTTTCTTTTAAGCTTCTCTCCACTAGAATGTTCTGTGCAATATGGCTAGCTTGGTTTTCGCTGAAAAACAAAGCAATGCTTAGGAATAGAACATGACTACAAAGCTTGTTGCATCTGTCAATCCTTTGTACGCAAGATGTTTGTTCGTGTTTCACTGTTGCAGTCATTACATTTGGGTAATCTGCTGGCAGGTTGCCCTCAGTCGGCCTGATTAACAATGTCTTGGGTCCTACTTCGTTTGCTGTCCCGTCTTCCATGACGTCAGGTCGTCGGGGGTGTAAAACATGTATCCGATGCCATTACATCAGTCTTTCTTGCCGTGCAGTGCCCGAAGCAGAAGCAGTTTGCAAGTGCCGGTCAGCAGACTCCTGAAATTTTCATTTTTGAGTTTCAGAACAGAAGTCTTCAAATTAAAGCCAAGTACCCCGTTGAGGAAACTTTTTCTTGCTCCTTACTGATGTCAGTAAAAGTTAATAAGTGCATTACTTGTGGAAAGCGAATACCTCTTAAAGATTTTCATTCGTACTGTATTCCTTGCCTAGGGCCCTGACCACGACTTATTTTGCTGTCGGTTTTGTGCTTTATTCAGTGCACTATCCGTTGTCGGTACATTTTTGCTTCTAAGTATTTAGGTTCCCTGTTTAATTATCCATAAATGTCATCGGTTAGCCATCTGACTACTGGAATTCGAAAAAAGCAAAATACAAAGACAAGACAGGCTGTAGAGGTCCAAAACTGCCGACGACTCTTCTCCTAAGCCAGTCGCCAGTTTGCCTGTACTCAGTGAGGTGCTTCTGTAGCCCCTGATGCCCGCTACTTCTGATTTGCAAGTCTCTACTGAGACCCATTCTGAGTCCAGTATGCCACGAGATGCTTCACCTATGGAACCCGTGGGTGTCTCTACCTTGGATGGGTCTGGAGCCGCTGTGCAGGCACTGGCTTCTGAGGGTGTATTCAGGCCTACAGACCTGCATATTAAATCGACTCCACCTTCACTACTAAGGCCTAAATGTCCATCTAGGTCTAAAAAAAACTGACGCCCAGGCCACATGTTCAGGCCCCTATGCCTAAAAAACAAATTATCAAAATGGCTGAAGATCTTATTACTCTAATCGGGTAGTCAGCCCCCACCCCCGAGGCCTAGGGCTGAGCTTGATTATGAATCCTTCTGATCAGGTTTCTGTTTCTTCTGATTCTTCTAATGACCTGGATTTGTCCATACCAACTTATGAGGATTCTGATGCAGAGGATTCCATTCCCTCTGCCCCCCCCCCCAGAGGATTTTTCTTTTGGGGGAACTTTGCGTACCTTAAGGGAGCATTTCCAGTGGGAAAGTCAGGAATTTTCTGATTCAAAAAGAGGCTTGGGGATTTCCTTGTACCTCAGCATAGGCCTTTGGCTATATCTCCTGTACTAGACATTGTGTTTTCGGAATCCAGTATGGTCCCTGATTCCCTGCCTCCGGTTCCTAGTAAACCTAACATGCTACAGGGTTCCTGAGTCCCACAAGTTTCTTTTCAAAAATCCTGTTGCAGATCCAGAAACCATTTCTCAGGGGCCCAAGGGCGCTGGATAGATAGGGTAAGAAGGCTTCTACTTCTGCAACCTTGGCAGTCAGGGCTTTAAACTGCCAGTTTCATATATTAAAATATCAACAGCATATCGGACTGCTTAAACAGAAAGTTATGATTCCTGACTGTGTGGAAAATAAAGATTTACAGGATTTATTGCATTCTGCTGAACAGGTTGGAAAACATACTTTGCAATGTGGTTTTGAGTCTTCAGATGCCTCCTGCAGAGCTGCTGTTAGGGTCTGTGCTTAGCAGGCATGCTTGGCTTAAGGAGCAATCTTTGCCTGATCATGTTAAATTGTTGGATGCTCATTTAAATCAGTACAGTCTGTTTGGCAATAAGGCTGAAGAAGATGTTCATTGTGTTTCATGTTGCAGTCATTACATTTGGGTTATCCGCCGGCAGGCTACCTGCAGTCGGCACGAGTTCCAAAGTCTTGGTCCGGCGTCTGTTGCTGTCGTTGCTTCCCTGACGTCAGTGCACCAGGGGTATAAAAGATGGAACAAACGCCATTTTCTTCAGTCTTTCTTGCCGCGCGGTGCCCGAAGCAAAAGCAGTTCGCAAGTGCCGGTCGGCAGACTCCTGAGATTTTCGAAATTGAGTTTCAGAACCCAAGTCTTCAATAAAGCTAAGTACCCCGTTGGGGAAACTTTTTCTTGCTCCAGACCGATGTCAGTAAAAGTTAATAATTGTATTTCTTGTGGGAAGCAAATACCTCATAAGGACTTTCACTCTTACTGTATTCCTTGCCTAGACCATGACGTTACTAGTCAGTTTTGTGCTAGATTCAACAAACTCACTATTAAACAGTTTGATTTTGCTTTACATTATTTTGGCCGAAGGTTTAATTACATAATGCTGTCGGAACAACTGACCGTAATTTATAAAAAACGCAAAGACAAAGAAAAGGACAGGCATCAGAGGTCCAAAACAGACTAAGCCTCTTCTAGGCCAGTCGCCGGTTCTTAGTGAAGCACTTTTGCAGCCCCTGACACCCGCTGCCTCAGAGCCACAGGCCCCATCAGACAGCCACGTGGAGACACTGCGGCCTGTGGAAACTCAAAGTATTGGGCCTACGGAAACTATTCCCTCAGATGGTCCAGAGCCGCTGAGCAGGCATCGGCTTCTGAGGGTGTTTTCAGACCTTCACAGCTTACAGTTAAGCCCACTACAGCAGCCAAGGCAAAGTTAAAAACACCATTAAAGACAAACAAGTACAGCATTCTACTGAACAGTCATCCATGCCAAAGAAACAGATGCTTAAAATGGCCGAATACCTAATTACTTCAATCAGGAGTTCCCATCCCCCTCCTGACAAAAGGCTTAGCCAAGACACTGACTGTGATTCCTCTGACCAGGTTTCTATTTCCTCTGATTCCTCTTCTGAACAGGGATACTGTCTCCCTCCCTATGAGGACTCTGATGCAGAAGAGTCTGTACCTTCAGCCTCTCCGCCTGAGGATTATTCTTTTGGGGAAACCCTGCACACCTTGAGGGAGCATTTTCATTGGGAGAGCCAGGATTATTCAGAATCCAAGAAAAGGCTCAGACTTTCTTTTACTGCCCCAGCACAGGCCCCTGGCTATTCCCCCTGTGATTGATATTGTTGATGTTTTTTTCTGAATCCAGTCTGACTCCTGATTCTTTACCCCCTGCACCAGTCAAGCCAGACAGGTACTACAGGGTCCCTGACTCTCATAAATTTCTTTAAAAAAAACCTGCTGCAGATCCAGAAACCATTTCTCAGGGTCCTAAAGGGGTTAAGTCTTCCACTGCTAAAAATCCTGTCCCCTCTGATAGAGATTCCAGAGCTCTGGACAGATGGGTGGAAAAATTTTACACTTTTGCTACTTTAGCTGCAAGGGCTTTAAATTGCCAGTTTCACATGCTTAAATATCAACAGTATCTCATGTCATTGTTAAAGCAGAAAATAGTTTCAATCTCAAAGTCCTGACAGTAAGGAAATGCAGGATTTATTGCATGCAGCTGAACAAGCGGGAAAGCATACTTTACAATGTGGTTTTGATTCATTAGAGGCTTCTTTGAGAGCCGCAGTTACAGGCTCTGTTGTTCAAAGGCATCCTTGGTTGAAAGAACAAAGTTTACCTGACCATGTTAAAGTTAAATCATCGGATGCTCCACTACAGCATGATACTTTGTTTGGTGTTAAGGCAGAAGAGGCGTTAAAGAAAATGGAGGATAAAGCAAAATCAATGCAGACAGTAAAGGATTTCTTACAGGTTCAACCACCCAGGTTTATCAGAAACTGACCTCCAAAAAATTGGTCCTTTCCAGTGTCAGACAGGCCACAAAGAGGCAGATAAAGATGCCCAAGAGGCAGATCTCGGCCCCAATGCTCCTACAGACCTAAACAATGGGGTGCTTCAGCCCCCAAAGGAGGTGAAGACAAGTCACAACCTTATAGGAAACAGTCCCAAAGACTTCCGTCTACAGATGCCAAGTACTTAACTTTTGGCAGCACCCCTAGGGGGAAAGCGAGCACTTTTCTTAAAATTGGCACATAATCACCCAGGACAAAAGGGTACTGAATATTGTTTCTCAAGGTTACAGGTTCCACTTTCACACGCTTCCAAAATCGAGGTATGCCAGACCTGCCACAGAGCCAATGGGCAGAGGCGCAAAAACAAATTGCTGCTCTCATGGACGTGGGAGCTATTCAAAGAGTACCACAGCAAGAACAGGGGCAAGGATTTTACTCCAGACTTTTCTTAGTACCCAGAAAGGACAAAGCCTGGAGACCAATACTGGACCTGTCAATCCTAAATACTTTCCTGGATGTTCCAAAATTCAAAATGTTAATACTACAGCAGCTTCTACCCATGCTGGGCAAGAAGGCTTGGCTAGTTACTTTGGACCTCAAGGAGGCATACCTGCATGCCCCAATCAGACACACTTGCAGAAGATGCCTCAGATTCATAGCGGGCTCAATGCATTACCAATTCTCTGCACTGCCCTTTGGCTTATCTACTGTGCCCAGGGTCTTCACAAAATGCCTGGCACCAGTAATTGCATTTTGCAGACACAAAGGAATTCAAATATATCCCTACTTGGATGACTGCCTTATTCAAGCAGAGAGCAAGGACATTCTACTAAAGCATCTGGCGTTTGTGAAAAGATTACTAATTTTCTTAGGGTACACAGTAAACGAAAAGAAATCAAAACTAGTGCCTCCTCAGGAGATAATATTCCTGTGTGCAAGCTTAAGCCATATGGGCAGTTGTATTTATCTCACGCCAGACAAAGCCAACTGACTCAATACTTTCAACTGATGGCAAATTCTGCAGGCCCTGGGCTTCATGGCATCCTGCATTCTACTAATTCCATATGCAAGACTGCATATGAGGAAACTACAATGGTATCTAAAAAGTGTTTGGACTCAACATTGTCACAGCCTGGAGACAGTCCTAACTTTAATCCCTTGCCTACAACAGGAGTTTCGATGGTGGTCCCAGGCCTGTCACCACAAATAGGAAATTCACCCCAGGGATCATGTCAGTCGCCCTGCTAGACAGGGGTCCAGGAAAGTAAGTAATGTGGGAAGAAATAGCCAGGGAATTGTTATGGCTAGGCTTGTATAGGCCCTAGGGCTGATAGCCTAGTACCAACCTATGAACAACAAGGGACAGCCTTTCACCTTACCCACAGCCAGGCAGATAATAACGGATGCATCGAATTATGCCTGGGGGCACATATAGCAGGGAAATGTATTCAGGGCACATGGCCCAAGGAGCAAATGCATCTTAACATCAATCAGAAAGAGATGCTAGCAGTACAGGATGCCCTGACAGCTTTCAAGGACCTACTACATCCAGGACAACTACGAATAAAGACTGACAATACCACAGTTATGTGGTACATAAACAAGCAAGGGGGCACACATTCCTACCCCCTATGCAGGCAAGCCATGACCTTGTGGAACACAGCACTAATCAGGTACATCTGCAGGCACAATTCCTGCCAGGAACAAAAAACACACTGGCAGACGAACTAAGCAGAAATCTCATGGACCCTCACGAATGGAGACTAAATCCACAGGTGTTCAGCATGATAGCAAGGAAATGGGGACGCCCAGACATCTTTTTGCCTTCCCTCACAATTGCCAACTACAGAAATTCTGCACAAGAACTTATCACTCTCAAGCATGGAAAGTGGATGCTCTGTCATTCAGCTGGAAAGCACGGACAGTCTATGCCTTCCCACCAATGCCTCTTCTTACCAAAGTGTTCCTAAAAGTCACAAAGGCCAAAAATTATCCTGATTGCCCCACACTGTCTACGCCAGCACTGGTACCCAATCCTAAAGAGCTTGTCTCGGGGCCCAGCTTGGCCTGTACCTCAAATTTCTCATCTTCTGACTCAACAAAACAATCAGATTCTGCAGTCAACTCGGAACCTTAAGTCTGGCCAAGCAGATAATGTAGCCACTCAGACTGCACCTCTCTCTAAACTGTTATGGATGTCATTTTAGAAGCCAGGAGGCCCAGCACTAGGAAATCTTGCGCAGAAAAATGGAAGAGATTCTGTGCTTGGAACCAGGCACAAGGGCTCGACCCACTTGTTCCAAATATACCTCAGATTTTACAATACCCAACTGAGATGCTGGACAAAAGGCCCATCTTTCTCATCAATTAAAATCCATGCCTCTGCCATTTCAGCTCATTAGAGTACGGAACCTCCTAATGTTAAGTTGTCAGTCTCGCCTTCATTCTTGCTGGATTGGATGGGTTCGGAGCCGAACCTCGGCTCCGACTCTGCCAATACTAAAGCTCGAGAGCTAATTCCACCAGCTCGAGGCTCCCCTATATCCCACAATGCTAGGCGGTAACTACTCTGATCTCGTTTGCCGCTTAGCTGACAAGGTGCTTCTACCAGCTCTGGCAGGTTAGTAAGTTTTCTAATTAGAAACTTCTATTTCAACACCTAATTTTTTTCTTTTTACCATAGTTTTATTTATAGTATTTCAGTAGTTTAAATCGGGTCCCCCTCTAGTGTCTGAAATCCCTTTTTATTCCCTTAACTTTTAGGCTTTTGGCCCTCTCCTTCCCTTAGTCCTTCAGTGTGACTGAATTTTTATTTTTTGCTTAAGGGTGCGTTTGTGTGTTGTGCTTGTGTTTTTCACACTAAGTTACGATGTCTAAAGACTCCAAGGTCTCAGGCTTCAAGAAGTGTGATTCGTGCTGTCAGAAAATGTCTCTGACAGACTGTCACACTTGTGTATATTGCCTGGGACCTTTGCACCTGCAGGACTCATGTGCTGTATGCCATGCATTCAGCCCTAGAGTCCTGCAGGAACGCAAAGATAAATTGATTTTGCATGGCTTGTTAAAGCCTGAAGGCCCCCCGACTCAGTCTGTGTCAGGGAAGCCTTCTAAGACTTCCGGACCGTCGGCTCCAGTTTGAGCCATCCCCTGGAAGCATTAGATCAGCTTCGACATCTGCTCCGGCTGGAGCCGATGTTTCCAAATCTCATACTATCCTCTCTGCTCTGGCTGGAGCCGAGGTTGACTAGATTCAGTCGGCTCCGATAGGCTTATCGGAGCCACCTGCTAAGAAGAGGTCTAGGTCCCCTTCCGTCGGCTCCATACATTCGGCGCCGGGATTTCCTCTTCTATCAGAACGGAGCCATAGGTCTCACTCCTCTCGGTCCTCCAGGCTGTCCGACCATGATTTACAAAGGGTGGTGAGTAGACTTCTCAAGTCCGAGGCACTGGCCCAAATGCTGCATAGCCCTACTTAACAGTCAGCGGCTATTTCCATCCCTGATTTTATTCCTCCTCAGACTCCTTTGAGTTCAGAGCCGGGGCTCATCGGAGCCGTGGCTGTCGGCGCTTCGGAGCCGATACCTTCCCTTTCAGCTCTGTCTGCTCCGAATTCCTCATTGGAGGGATCTCGGCGCCGGGCTTCCCTCGTCGGCTCCGAGGGGGCGAGTGGCATCGGACCCTTGTCCGACCCCGTTCTCCCTCTCGGAGTGTCAGCGCTGGTGAGTTCGGCTCCGACATCAGCCTTGGAGCCATCCCTGTCTGTGCTGGGGGGGTCCTTGTCTCCTCGGAGCGGGGACCTCCGGCCTTGCATGATAGGGGCACCTTCGAGGTCATGCGGAGCGTGCTAGACCCCAGTGTCTACCCCACAGTCTGCTCCGTCAGCTCCTCCCTCTTCAGTGCCTATGGTGATTTCTAACCATCCCCTTGTATCAGACTGCAGAGAGCCAGCTCCTCAGGTTTCCCCATTGGAAATTTCCTCCTCTTCCGAGGCCTCTCCTGATCCAGTAGGAGAACCCCATCGGAAGAAACAGTGCAAGAGGAAGCACATTGACTCCCCTGAGTATCACCTCTGACACTGACTTGGAGGAATCTGAAGGTTCCCCTCGATCCCCCTCTGAGGATGTCTCCTTTGCTGACATCCTTGAAATCCTGAAACAGAGGGGGAACTGGCCCGCCCTTAACACTTCAGAGGACGAGTCAGTTTACCTTGAGGCATCTGGCTCTCGCCCTTCCACCTCCTGGGTGTCCCCTCCCTTTGACCCCTTTATGGAAGTGGTGGCAAGGAAGGCTTGGACGGCCCCTGATTCAGTGGAACCTACCCAAAGGAGGCAGTCAATTTATTACTGCCCCTAAGGACAAAGACTTTCTATCAAAAGGTGTCTCTGTTGATGCCATGGTGGTGGCAGCAGCCACTAAGAAGGAGTTAGCCGATCCTTTGGTACCTGTCCATCCTCCTAATAAGGAGTCTAGGACCATGGACAGGTACGGTAAGCAGATGTTTTCTTCAGCGACCTTCTCAATGTGGTCGCTGAACTTTGTGTCACTTCACCCGTCTCCAGAGAGATTTGCTCAAAGATATGGGTGAGGCTATACAGGATCCAACAGCTGAGGGGTACCAAGACAAAATGAACTCCCAGTTGGCAACCCTGAATTCGATTAACTCCTACATGCGGCTTATCTCGTACGCTGCTGATGGGGCGAGTAGGGCCGCAGGCACAGGTGTAGTTTTACGACGTCACGCCTGGATGCGGCTTTGCAATTTTGCGGACCCTTTCAAGGCGTCCTTCACCAATTCCCCCTTTGATGGCTCAACATTGTTTGGTCCTCAGGTGAAGGATACATTGACTAGGTGCGAGGTGGAAGGTAAGACTCTCTCTGCCGTGGGAGTCAGTTTTTCTACCCCTTCTAGACCTTATCCAAAAGGTCAGAGGGGAGGAAAAATGTGGTTCTGCAAGCCTCAGGGAGTCTCATCTGACGCACAAGGTCGATTTCCCTCTAGAGGCAGAGGGGGGAATAAGAATAGATGCCGCCCTAGAGGCAGAGGAGGTCTGCAAAACCAGGGTGGCAGAGAAACTTTCTCTGAACCCTTTCAGCATCCCTGAGGAGCTGCCTGGCTGCCCACCTTCGGAGGCAGTCGGGGGAAGATTATCACTGTACCCAAAAGCCTGGCTTTCCCTCACCCAAGACAAATTGGTACACTCAATCATATCCAAGGGTTACAAAACTCCCTTTATTCACACCCCTTCCCAACCCAAAGGATCCCTTCCAGACATTCCACCCAGTCTAAGTGAATAAGCAGCACTAGAAATATCAAAGCTGCTATCAAAAAGAGCTATCCAATCAGTCCCAGCAGACCAGCAAGGATCCGGAATCTACTCAAAATTCTTTTTGGTACCAAAAAAAACAGGGGACTGGAGACCTATACTGGATCTCAGCAAGTTAAACAATTTTATCAAAAAAACAACATTCCGGATGGTCACGCTACAGTCCATTCTACCCTTCTTGGGTCAGGACAATTGGATGTGCTCGATGGACCTTCAGGATGTGTACTACCACATCAAAATGCGCAGACGCTCCAGGAGGTTTCTCCGCTTCAGGCTGGGAGCCAATCAGTACCAGTTCAGAGCCCTGCCCTTTGGTCTCACTTACAGCCCCCCCCCCCCCCCGAGTGTTTACCAAATGAATGGCAGTGGTCGCGGCTCACTTGAGACGTCGAGGATTCCAGATGTTTCCATATTTAGACGACTGGCTCCTTACTGCCACCACCAGACATAAACAACTACTAGCCAGAGACTTCACCATCCAAACTTGCCAAGCTCTAGGCATTTCAGTAAATTTCAAAAAATCTGCCTTGTCAATCTATTACCTTTATAGGCGTCACCTTAGACACACTCAATCTTTCCACCAGACTTAGAGCAAAGAGTGTTAGATATCCGCAAACAAGTTTACCTTCTACTACAATGCAACAAGATCAAAGCCAGGGTAGTCTTGAAGGTATTAGGACTCATGGCAGTTACTATCACCCTTCTCCCCTTAGCTCGTTTCCACATGAGGATCCTCCAATGGATGCTGTTTACTCAATGGTCCTTCCAACAGCTCCCGATGTCTCACATCATATTAATAACTCAATCATGCAAGAATCACCTGTCTTGGTGGATCACATCACCTCAAGTTCTCCAAGGCAGACCTTTCGTCGTCGTCCCCCCAGTCGCCACGGTGACAACCGACGCCTCCCTGATCGGGTGGGGGGGGGCATTATCAGGGCAGGACAGTCCAGGGCACGTGGCAACCTTTCGAGTGCCACTTGCACATAAATATCTTGGAGATGAGAGCAGTGCTTTTAGCGTTGCAAGCCCTTCAGGACTCTTCCCACAGGGACTATTGCAATTTAGATGGACAACATGTCCGTAGTGTGGTACATCAACAAACAGGGCGGAACCAGATCCTACCCCTTATGTCGAGAGGCACTCAGACTTTGGCAGTGGGCGATTTCTTCTCAGCGTTTTCTGATAGCAACGCACATTCCCGGGAAGTCCAACGTGATTGCGGACAAGTTGAGCAGGGCCATTCTGATGCCCCACAAGTGGTCTCAAGAAATCAGTGCTGGAAGAAGTCTTCCAAAGATGGGGCCAGCCTTGCTGCAATCTTTTTGCTACTCCCCAAAACAGCAAGTGTCACGACTTCTTCACTCTTCCCGTTACCAGGCCATCCCACCAGAGACGCTCTAGTCCACGATTGGCCCTGGGGACTTCTGTATGCTTTTCCCCCTTTTCCACTGATATCTCAATTAATTCAGAAAGCTATCGCCTTGAGAGTTGCAGTGATCCTCATTGCCCCTTACTGGCCTTGACAGATATGGTTTCTGTTCCTCCATCATTACCTATTGGAGCAGCCTTGGCATCTGGACCCGGTGCCAGATCTGTTGACCAACCAGTCGGGCCAGCTGCACCACTCCCTTCATTCTCTCAACCTCACAGCGTGGTTTCTCCAATTCCTACCCTAGCCAGGCTTCCCTCAATCTCTCATTCGGTCCAGAGCATCCTGATAGCCTCTCACAAATCTTCTACCAGGAAGATTTATAATAGTAAATGGAAACGTTTTTCCTTCTGGGCAGCATCAAAGAATATAGACCCCTTCACAGCACCTATCCAGTCTATTCAAGACTTTCTGGCAGAGCTCTTCCATTTAGGCTCCTCTTCATCTACCATTAGAGTACAACTAGCTGCTATATCTAATTTTCATGTAGGAGTCTCTGACTCCAGTATCATGTCCCATAAGCTCTGCAAAGCCTTTTTAAGAGGTATTTTTCTGCTCAGGCCCCCAATCAAAGATCCCCCACCTCAATGGGACTTAAATTTGGTTCTGGCATCCTTGATCTTCCCACCCTTCGAACCAGCGGCTTCATGCCCTCTTAAGCTGCTCTCATGGAAAACACTTTTTCTAGTAGCCATTACTTCAGCTAGAAAGGATATCTAAACTTCATGCTCTGTGCAGTCGTCCTCCTTACTTAGTTTTCCACAAAGATAGGGTGTCCCTCCGGACTAATCCGTCCTTCCTACCTAAAGTTTCCTCAGACAAATCTGAACCAAACGATTGATCTCCCAGTATTTTTCCCTGACTATTCCAACAGGTCGGAACAAAAGTTACATTTTCTAGATGTTCACCGCCAACTTAGATATTATTTATACAGAACTAAACAGTTCAGGAAATCTGATCAACTTTTCCTGTCTTATGCGGAAGGGAAATTGGGCCTTCCAGTTACTAAGGTGTCCCTCTCAAGATGGCTTACCTCTATAATTACCTTCATCTATGAAATCAGACATCAAAAACTGCCTTCAAGACCTAGAGCTCATTCAACTAGGGCATTAGCTACATCTGTAGCTTTTCAGGACAGGCTACCTATAGATTCCATTTGTGCAGTAGCCACTTGGGCTTCTCCTCATACCTTCATTTTACATTACAAATTGGATATGGCCTCCAGAAACCGTGCCAGCTTTGGTTCCACTGTTCTCAAGAGTCTGTTCTGATAGGCCGCCCGGAATAAGGTGCTAAGGACGCGGTCCCATCCAGCAAGAATGAAGGCGAGATTGACAACTTAACATTAAGAAGTTATGTACCTACCATAACGTTCCATGTTAGTTGTCGTCTTCTCGCCTTCTTTCTTGCATCCCACCCTCCTTCCCCCTAGCCTGGACAGAAAGATAGGAAATTTTGGGATCTTCCTTTGGAGTTTCCTTCCCACATGTTCTACCAGCTGTAATTCCCCCTTTTATGTTTGTGTAGCTTACATTCAGGTTTATATAGAGGTGGGTTCTTTTTTCTCCATACTATGGAGACCAGAACTGCTTGGTTTAGCTATCAAACGAGATCTGAGTAGTTACCGCCTAGCATTGTGGAATATAGGGGAGCCTCAAGCCGGTGGAATTAGCTCTCGAGCTTTAGTATCGGCCGAGTAACCCATCCCATCCAGCAAGAAAGAAGGCGAGAAGAAGACCACTAACATGGAACGTTACGGTAGGTACATAACTTCTTATTTTTTCACATCCTCTACTAAGACAGTACCTGAGAGGGGCAAAAAACATAAGACTCCCAAGGAGAGCACCAGTACCAACTTGGGATCTCAGTTTTGTTTTAGAAAAACTCGCACTGCTTCCTTTTGAACCAGCCAGCACAGCTGATATAAAATTCTTATCATGGAAAACTGCTCTGCTCCTAGCAATAACTTCAGCAGGAAGAGTATCAGAGTTACTGGCATTAATGGCTGTGGAACCTTTCATTTTTCACCAGGACAGGGTTTCTCTTGGGACAAACCCAACATTCATGCCAAAAGTAGTTTCCAATGTGGCCCTGAACCAAACCATTCATTTACCAACTTTCTACCCAAATCCCCAGAATAAAGGGGAGAGACTTCTGCACGCTTTGGATATACACAGACAGCTACGATTCTACTTGGACAAAAAAGCTTTCAGAAAGACTGAGCAATTGTGTGTAGCCTATGCGGCAGGATCACAAGGAAAGCCTATCACAAAGCAGACAATTTCAAAATGGATAGGACACTGCATCTGCTTCTGTTATGCACAACATGGCAAATCAGTGCCTAAGGTCATTAGGCCACATTCTACCAGAGCAACAGCCACTTCAGCAGCCTTTCTCAGAGGAGTACCAACCAAAGACATTTTAGAAGCTGCAACCTTGAGCTCAGTGCACACTTTCACCAAGCACTACCACTTGCCTCTCTACTCTAAATCCAGAACAGGCTTTGCCACTGCAGTCCTGCAGGGCCTGGTAGCCTCTCCAAATCCAGTCTAGACCCAGCCGCCCAACCTCAGCTTTGGGGTTCAACCCAAGTGTAATGACTGCAACAGTGAAACACGATGAACATAGTACAGTTGTGTACCTACCATAAATGTAGATGTTAGTGTATTCACTGTTGCAGTCCAGGTTACCCACCCACCATCCCCCTTTACTTTGCTGGGACTTCTCTGTACTTTTCAGCTCTATACAACCTATGTGTGGTGTATTTGTTTGTAGAGGAAGGAAATGTTTATATTAGTACATGCATGCTTTTTGGCATAATTTAATTTTTCCAGCCTTCCTGTCTGGTGGCACCTGACATCTGGGGCATGAAAAACTGAAGAAAATGGCTTCAGTTGCATCTTTTATACCCCTGGCACACTGATGTCAGGGAAGAGGCGACAGCAACCGACGCTGGACCAAGACTTTGGAACTCGGGCTGACTGCGGGTAGCCTGCCAGTGGATAACCCAAGTGTAATGACTGCAACAGTGAATACACTCTAACATCTACATTTATGGTAGGTACACAACTGTAATTTCTAAAAAAAAGATGGAAGATGAAGTTAAGTCTATGCAAACTGTTAGATTTCTTACAAGTGCAACCTCCAAGATTTAGTAGACACTGGCCTACTATGAATTGGTCTTTTCCAGCTCCTTCCAGATCCTCTCAAGCCAAACCCAGGCACAGCAAAAACCCTAGGCTTCAGTCCCAGGGGACTCGGAACTAAGCAGTGAGGGGCCTCCACTTCCAAATCTGGAAATAATAAGAAGCCTCCATATGGTAAACAGTCTCAATGACTTACTTTTAAAATCACCAAGCACTTTCCTTTTAGCCGCCCCTTTGGGGGGAAAGATTGCTCTTCATGCAAAGAACTGGGAACTCATAACCCAGGACAAATGAGTTTTAAATGTAGTGTCCCAGGGATACAGATTTCACTTCCACACTTTGCCAACACCAAACGGGCGGCAAGACCTGCCCCCCAAATCAGTGAGTAGAGGCTCAGACAAGTAGTTTCCCTTTTAAACATGGGGACTATTCAACCTGTACCAGAAGAGGAAAAGGGACATGGTTTCTATTCCAGGCTTTTTCTGGTACCCAGAAAAGACAAATCATTGCGTCCAATTCTGGACCTGTCTACTCTAAACAACTTTCTGGACATTCCAAAATTCAAGATGCTAACTCTTCATCAGTTACTTCTTATGCTAGGCAAAGATGCCTGGTTGGCAACTCTAGATTTAAAAGAAGCATACCTGCACATCCCTATCAGAGAATCTTGCAGAAGATACCTACGCTTCAATGCAGGCTACTTGCATCATCAGTTCTTTGCACTGCCCTTTGGCTTGTCTACTGCACCCAGGGTATTCACAAAGTGTGTGGCTCCAGTTATTGCACTTTGCAGGCAAATAAATATTCAAATGTATCCATACCTGGATGATTGTCTAATTCAGGCAGAAAACCAGGACGGTGTTTGTAAAAAGGGTTCTAACTTGTCTGGGGTGCATCATAAACGAAAAAAAAATCAAAGCTAGTACCCTTTCAACAGATTACATTCCTGGGTGCAAGCTTGAATACAACTGCCCAGATGGCTTTCCTCACGCCAGAGAAGCAAATTCATTTGATAACTTCAAACAAGTGGCCACAAAAACCCTGCTATCTGCAAGACAAATACTGCAAGCCTTGGGGTTCATGGCCTCCTGCATTCTTCTAATTCAATATGCAAGACTGTATATGAGG
Source organism: Protopterus annectens (assembly GCF_019279795.1). Lineage (NCBI taxonomy): Eukaryota > Metazoa > Chordata > Ceratodontiformes > Protopteridae > Protopterus > Protopterus annectens. The sequence continues at coordinate 2,454,068 of NC_056746.1, forward strand.
AAACTACAGTGGTACTTAAGTCTATGGAGTCAACAGTGTCACAGCCTAGAAACAATGATTCCCATCATACCTTGCCTACACCTGGAATTCCTATGGTGGGCAGAGGCCTGCCACCAAAACAAGGGATTGCCATTCACACTACACCCTGCCGCCCAAACCCTAACTACAGATGCATCAGACTATGCATTGGGGGCTCACCTGGCAGGAATGTGCATTCAGGGCAAATGGAACCCAGATCAAATGTACCTACATATCAATCAAAAAGAAATGTTAGCTGTACAGAATGCTCCGACAGCCTTCAAGGACTACAGTTTTCCAGGACAACTAATGGTAAAGATGGGCAACACCACGGTTATGTGGTACATAAGCAGGGGGGTACACATTCTTACCCCCTCTGCAGACTAGCCATGGCATTGTGGAACACAGCCTTGAGCTACCAAGTGCACCTACAAGCTAAATTCCTGCCAGGAAAATTGAATACACTGGCAGACGGACTAAGCAGAAATCTCATGGACCCACACGAGTGGAAACTGGAACCACGGATTTTCAACATTCTTGACAAGCAAATGGGAGAGCCCAGACACAGATCTATTTGCCTCCCCCCAAAGCTACCAGTTGGACAAGCTTTGCACAAGGGCTCCCCACAAAGAAGCCTGGAATGTGGATGCTGCGTCCTTCAATTGGAAAAACCTATCAGTCTACGCCTTTCCTACTCTGCTCCCCAAAGTTCTGCTAAAAGTCAAACGGGACAAACCAAGAATGATCTTGATTGCTCCAGACTGGCCACGCCAACACTGGTACCCACTCCTGCACAGTGTGTTGCCAGTATCTCCATGGCACCTGCCTCAGATCCCTTCCTTGTTGTCTCAGCAGGAGAACCAAATTCTGCACCCTCAGCTTCCAGCATTGAACCTTGCAGCCTGGCTAATCACTTAAATTCACCCTTATGCCTCAGCAAACCTGTGATGGATGTCATCTTGGAGGCGAGAAGACCTAGTACTAGAAAATCTTATGCTAACAAATGGAAAAGATTCTGTGCCTGGAACCAGTCTTTAGGGATGAGCACAGCAGCACCCAATTTACCTCAGATTTTGCAATACTTAACTGAGATGCTTCACAAGGACCTGTCTTTTTTTCTCTAAAATCCACGCTTCAGCTATTTCAGCTCACTATAACACAAAACCACCCCTCTTTTCTCATCCCCTGCTCAAGCAGCATCTGAGGGGCAAAAAACTTGAAACCACCCAGGAGAGCTCCTACCCCTGCCTTGGGATCTTAACTTTGTTTTGGAGAAACTCACTTTACCTCGTTTTGAGCCAGCTGCTGCTGCAGACTTAAAATTTCTTTCTTGGAAAACAGCTTTCCTTTTAGCAATCACTCCAGCTAGATGGATATCTGAATTACAGGCCCTTATGGCAGTGGAGCCCATCATCTTTCATGCGGACAGGGTATCTGAGGTCCAATTCCATCCTTCATGCCCAAGGTGGTTTCCGTTGTGGCTCTTAATCAGTCCATTAATTTGCCAACCTTCTTTCCCAATCCACAGAACAAAGGAGAATGGATTCTGCATTCCTTGGATGTGCACAGACAACTTAGATTCTACTTGGACAGGACTAAATCTCGAAGAAAATCTGAACAATTGCTGGTAGCATTTGCTGCAGTGGCAGAGGGGAAGGCCATTTCAAAACTAACCATTTCTAAATGGATAAGCCATTGCATTCATTTCTGCTATAAATGCCATGGAAAACCTATCCCCCAGGGGATCAGATCTCACTCCCCCAGGGCTGCATCGCCTTTCTCAGAGGTGATCCTACCAGGGATCTTCTAGAAGCTGCTACCTGGAGTTCTGTACATACTTTCATCAAGCATTATAATTTACCAATTTTTGCTAAATCCAGAGCTGGTTTTGCCACTGTTGTCTTGCATGGCCTTATAGCTGGTCCTAATGCTGTATAAACTCCTCCCAGCCATAGCTTTGGGAATCTACCCAAATGTAATGACTGCAGAAGTGAAACACGAACATAGTACAGTTATGTACACTTATAAGTGTAGATGTTAGTGTGTTCACTGTAGCAGTCTTGGTTACCCTCCCTCCAGCCCCCTACTTTTCTTTGGCTATACCTGTACTTTCTTTTACTATGCTTAAAAAGCCTTTTTGGCGTATTTGCTTTTGGTTGGAGGTATACTTTTGTGTTTTTAAATTTTATTTGCTCCCCATTAGGGGAGCACCTGACATCTGGGGCAAGAAAAATTGATTTAATGACATCGGATGCAGTTTTTATACCCCTGACGACCTGACGTCATGGAAGAAGGGACAGCAACAGACACAGGACCCAAGACTTAATCAGGCCGACTGAGGGCAACTTGCAAGCAGATTACCCAAATGTAATGACTGCAACAGTGAATACACTCTAACATCTACATTTATGGTAAGTGTACACAACTACTTTTTCCATTTGTCCTCTCAACGCTTTCTTGGAGACCCAACGTCTCAGAACACTTGACCCAATCCAAGATGGTGGATTCCGCTTTCCCAGATGTACTTCCACCGGTCAAGAGACAGTCTGCCCATTCTAACTCCGATGTACATGCAATATATCTGATTCCTCAGATGCCCTGTATGAAGACCTTGCTGGAGGCTGATATGGCGTCTGAGGCCTTGACAACTATTCTTCAAACAGTGGTGAACTGCAAATCATCATATTGGAGAGCCCAGAGTTTATCCCTCAATTCTTAGTTAGTGAAGAGATCCCAGGTAAACTAATCAGAGCACATCAGAGAACTGAGGCACCATATTTATTACAAGTGTCATTAACAACCACCTCTTTCCCATTTTCTGCATGAGGTTGGGGTGTTAACTTTCACCATTTCTCTTCAGTGCCACATTCCAGCCTTCTGTGACTCAAATGCTTGACAGCCACAGATGTTGTCACACAGTCCATCCTCCTCTTTCTGGTTGCCCTAATTTCCTCTTTTTTTCTATCTGTTGGTCCCAAATCTTCACCAGATTTTCTTTTCTGCACATGTGCCCATACCATTGTAATCTGTTATCCTTGATGTTCATCGTGCATACAGCTGCAGTCATAACAGATGGGTTTTCCTGCTGTCAGGCGGGTCCTCGGTCGGCCGAATTCCAAAGTCTAGGTCCGGTGTCTGATGTCGTCGCTTCTTCCCTGACGTCAGTGCGACAGCAGTATAAAATATAAGACAACCAGCCAACGCCATTTTCTTCAGTCTTTCTTGCTGCGCGGTGCCCGAAGCAGAAGCAGTTCGCAAGTGTCGGTCGGCCAGCTCCTGAGATTACGAATATTTTTCAACCGAAGACTTCTTGAAAGCTAAATACCCCGTTGGGGAAACTTTTCTTGCCTCAGACCGATGTCAAAGTAATAATTGCATTTCATGTGGGAAGCAAATACCGCATAAGGATTTCCATTCCCTCTGTATTCCTTGCTTAGGCCCAGACCACGACGTCTCGGCCTGTCATTTTTGTGCTGCATTCAACAGACGCACTATTAAGCGTCTGGCGGAGTTCGCCCAACACTATTTTGGCAAAAAGTTTAATTACATTATGTCGTATACTCAGACTCCAGTTTTGGGTAAAAGACGCAAGGATAAGGACTGACATACGTGGTCCGCGACTTCTACCGACACCACGCTAAAGCAGACTACAGGTGCTCCGGTTCTCAGCGAGGCGCCTACGCAGCCCCTGACTACCGATGACACTTCATTTAGCGGTGTCTTCTGTGCCAGAGGTCGCAGGCTCTTTGGCCCACACCCCGACTACAGATACCAATGCCACTCTTGGCAGGGAAACTCAGAGTTTAGGTAGGCCTGCCTCCTCTCAAGGTGTCTTCAGGCCCTCTTCTTTTTCCATTAAGGCTTTCACTAAATCTAAAGCAGCCATGCATTCTAAAAGACGAACTCCACAGGGCCCCACTCAAGGCCCCATGCCTAAAAAGCAGATGCTCAAAATGGCTGAGGATTTGATTTGATTAATCTTATCAGGGGTTCTCAACCCCCCTCGGGCAAAAGGCCCAGAGTGGAGGACGAAAACCCTTCCTCGGACCAGGCCTCCATTACTTCAGAACATTCTGAGGACCAGGAACATTCTTACTCCCCTTTTGAAGATTCTGATGCAGAGGAGTCCATTCCCTCTTTCTCCCCCCCTGAGGATTACTCTTTTGGGGAAACCTTGCATACCTTGAGGGAACACTTCCACTGGGAAGGTCAAGAGTACTCTGACTTCAAGAAAAGGCTCAGGGATTTCCTCTTGCTCCCTCAGCACAGGCCTCTGGCTATACCTCCTGTCTTGGACATACTAGATGTGTATTCAGAGGCCAGCCTTAACCCAGATTCTTTACCTCCAGCTCCAGTCAAGCCTGACAGGTATTACCGGGTTCCTGATTCACACCAATTCCTATAAAAAAGTCATGCGGCTGACCCAGAAACTATTTAACAGGGTCCCAAGGGAATTAAGGCCTCCACTGCCAAAAATCCATTACCTTCAGAGAGAGATTCCAGAGCTTTAGAAAGGTGGAGGGGAAAGGTATACACCTCGGCCACCTTAACCATGAAGGCATTAAACTTGTCAGTTCCATATGTTAAAGTATCAACAGTTTTTGTCATCTCAGTTAAAAAGCAAAATGTCACAACCTGAACAACCAGACTTGAAGGAGCTGCAGGATTTGTTGCATAGTGCAGAGCAAGTGGGTAAACGCACTTTGCAATGTGGTTTTGATGCTTTAGAGGCCTCTTGTAGAGCTGCTGTTATAGGATCAGTCATACGTAGACATGCTTGGCTCAAAGAGCAAACCTTACCAGATCATGTCAAAGCAAAATTACTAGATGCCCCTCTTCAAAAAGATGTATTGTTTGGTGTTAAAGCTGAGGAGGTATTAAAGAAAACGGAGGAAAAGGCAAAATCAATGCAAACAGTGAAAGATTTTCTACAGGTACAACCACCACGTTTCAGTAGAAATTGGCCTTCAAAAAATTGGTCCTTTCCAGCCACGGACAGACCCCAAAGAGGTAGATACAGGCGGCAGAGGGCAATCCCAAGGATAGTTTAGAGGCAGACAGTGGCAAGCTCCTACACAAAGAGGTGGTGAGGATAACTCGCAACCATTCAGAAAGCAAGCCCAATGACTTTTCCCTTTGCATGCCAAGCAAGACTCAAATGGCAGCACCATTAGGCGGAAAACTGGCATTATTTTCAAAAAATTGGCATATTGTCACAAAAAACAAATGGATCCTAGACATTATAAACAGAGGCTACAGATTCTATTTTCACACCCTTCCAAGAATGAGAGGCATGCCAAACCTTCCACACAAAGGGCAGAGGCACAAAGAAAAATTTCAGATCTCAGACATGAAAGCTATTCAAGAGGTACCTATGCACAAACAAGGTCAAGGTTTTTATTCTAGACTATTCCTGGTACCAAGGAAGGGAAAAGATTGGAGACCTATTTTGGACCTATCCATCCTAAACACATTTTTACTCATACCAAAATTCAAGATGCTCACTCTACAGCAGCTTCTTCCCATGCTGGGCAAGGAGTCTTGGCTGGTAACATTGGACCTCAAGGAGGCATTCCTGCATGTCCCAAGCAGACAAAATTGCAGAAGATATCTCCGATTTCTTGCAGGTTCAACCCATTATCAATTCTCTGTATTGCCCTTTGGCTTATCTACTGCGCCCAGAGTATTCACGAAATGCCAGGCATCAGTAATTGCCTACTGCAGACTTCAAGGGATACAAATATACCCCTATTTGGACGACTGCCTGATCCAAGCGGACAGCAAGCACATTCTTCTGAAACATCTGGCATATGTAATAATGTTGTTGAATTCTCTGGGATACACAGTCAACAAAAAGAAATCAAGTCTAATACCCTCTCAGAAAATAATTTTCCTGGGTGCCATCTTGGACACAAACATCCAGATGGCCTACCTCACGCCAGAGAAGCAGGGGCAACTAACTCAATACTTCAGAACACTAGCAAATTGCACCAGGCTGACTGCAAGAAAAATCCTGCAGGTTCTGGGATTCATGGCATCTTGCATCTTACTAATCCCATGTGCAAAGCTGCATATGAGGAAACTTCAATGGTACCTGAAAAAGCTATGGTCTCAACACAGCCACAGTTTGGAAACAATAATACCACTAATTCCATGTCTTCAAAAGGAATTTCTGTGGTGGGCTCAAGCATGCCAAACAAACACAGGTCTCCCATTCAGTAAGCCTCAAGCAAATAAAGTCATCACAACAGACGCCTCGGACTACGCCTGGGGGGCGCACATGACAGATCGGTGCATTCAGGGCAAATGGTCCCAAAAAGAAAAGCACCTACACATCAATCAAAAGGAAATGCTAGCAGTAATAAATGCTATTATAGGCTTCAAAGACCTTCTGCACCCAGGTCAACTACTGATAAGGACGGACAACACCACAGTAATGTGGTACATAAACAGGGAGGAACCCATTCATACCCCCTATGCAGACTGGCCATGTCACTTTGGAACATGGCCCTGGACTTACAAATCAAACTTCAAGCACAGTATTTGCCAGGCAAGGAAAACACACTGGCAGACAACCTAAGCAGAAATATGACAGATCCACACGAATGGAAGTTGCATCCAAGTTTTTACAGAGATAATTCAAGCATGGGGAAGGCCAGTCATAGATATCTCTGCCTCCCACAAAAATCACCAATTGACAAAATTCTGCTCAAGGATTTTTCATCCAAAGGCCTGGAGAGTGGACGCTCTCTTTCAAGTTGGACATCAATGACAGTTTATGCCTTTCCACCTCTTCCTCTGCTGCCCAAAGTTCTATTAAAAGCCAGAGCAGACAGACCAAAGATGATTCTCATTGCTCCAGACTGGCCAAGGCAACACTGGTACCCACTCCTGAGGAGCCTGACGCATTCCCCACCATAAATCCTGCCTCTAATGCCTCTTCTTCTGACTCAGCACAGCTTCAAAACTCTTCACAGTCAGCTAAAAACACTCAATCTAGCCGCATGGAAGATTCCTTAGCATCACAACAGACCCTACTCTCCAAGGAGGTGCAGGATGTCATTTTGGAGGCCAGAAGGCCGTCTACTAGAAAAGCTTACTCCGCAAAATGGAAACTGTTTTGTGTCTGGAATGAGAAAAAGGGCCAGGATCCTGGAAAACTGAATTTACCTCAAATATTACAGTACCTAGCTGAGCTGCTAAGCAGTGGACTTTCTTTCTCCTCCATCAAAATCCATGCCTCTGCCATTTCTGCAGAATACAACACTGATCCACCCTTATTCTCTCACCCCCTCTTAAGACAGTTCCTCAGAGGTGCTAAGAATCTAAAACTCCCAAGGAAACCACCAATACCTGCTTGGGATCTCAATTTTTTTCTAGAAAAGCTGACCTTGCCTCCTTTTGAGCCAGCTGCTTCATCAGATTTGCAATATTTGTCCTGGAAAACAGCTTTCCTTCTGGCTATTACCTCAGCTCTTAGGGTTTCGGAACTACAAGCTCTCATGGCTGTACAGCCTTTCATCATCTTCCATCAGGACAGAGTTTCCTTATGAACCAACCCGTCCTTTATGCCAAAAGTGGTATCCAGGGTAGCTTTGAATCAGGCTATACACTTACCTACCTTTTATCCTAATCCTCAAAACAAAGGGGAGAGATTACTACATTCCTTGGACATCCACAGACAACTGCATTACTATTTGGACAGAACAAAGCCTTTCAGAAAATCAGAACAGCTCTGTGTCCTATGCTATAGGAGCTCAAGGAAAGCCAGTTTCCAAATAGACTATCTCAAAATGGATAGCCCACTGCATACGCTTTTGCTATTCTTTTCATGGCAAAGCTGTACCTACAGGCATCAGATCTCACTCCACAAGGGCCATGGCTACCTCTGCAGCTTTTCTCAGAGGAGTTCCTACCAAAGATATTTTGGAAGCAGCCACTTGGAGTTCTGTGCATACCTTCTCCAAGCACTACCACCTTCCATTATACTCAAAATCTAGAGCGGGCTTTGCCACTGCAGTCTTGCAGGGCATTCTGGCTCCTAGTTCCACCTAGTGCCTACCACCCCTTCTTAGCTTTGGGATTCTAACCATCTGTTATGACTGCAGCTGTAGGCACGATGAACATAGTACAGTTTTGTACCTACCATAAATGTAGATGTTAGAGTGCTAATACAGCTGCAGTCCAGGTTTCCCTCCCTCCTTCCCCTCTTGGGATAGGCCTATTGGCTAGCACCTCCTCATGCAACCTGATTGGGGTATTCATTCTTGATGTATTTGCTGGCATCAAGATAATTCCTTCCTCTGGCACCCCTCCTCTACCAGACACAGGAGAGGAACCAGAAGGCAAACCTACTCCAGACCTGCTACCTCTCAACCGACTCCCGACAGACTTTTCAGGACAGAAATGCCCCTAACTGCGTGACTATCTTGCCCATTTACCTTTGTCAGCCCGCCTCCCTCACTGTCTCCCCTTTTGGAAAATCACAGACCAATGGGTTTTGACTGTCATTCAAAATAGATACTTTCTTGGAAGGAAAAACCCATCCCAAGGCCCATCCCCTTTCCACCCAAAAAGTCAAATCCACATCTTTCCTAACATTCTACTAGACCTACAAAGATTAGTAACAATAGAACCTGTTCCCCCAGGGCAGGAAGAAAAAGGGTTTTGCTAAAGACTTTCTGGTCTCTAACAAAGATGGGCCTTTGAGACCTATACTAGATGTATCCTTCCTAAACCAATTCCTAAAGGTTCCATCATTCAGAATACTATCACTTCAAACTCTTTCTTTATTCCCAGCCCAGGCCTTCATGGCCACACTAGATCCAAAGGAGACTCATCTCCATTTCCCCATAAAACCCTCCAACAGAAAATAATTACATTTTACTGGGCCCTGCTCTCATTTTCAGTTTACACTCTTGTACTTTGGTTTGTCTACTGCACCCAGGGTATTCACACAATGCCTAGCACCACCCATTGATTACTGCAAGACCTAAGGTGCCCAAATCTATCCCTACCTAGATTACATTCTCCTAGCAGAGACAGAAGAACACCTCTAAAATGATCTCAGGTTCACCACCTCCCTTCTACAAAACCTGGCCTTCACCCTCAACTTAAACAAATCCTACTTAACTCTCACAGCAAGACAAAAATCTTTCTGGGCTGCAGGATCAGGACAGACCTGATGCGGACTTTCCTTCCCCAGGACAAAGTCCTGTCCCTCTCCCATCACTTCCAAAACCTTTTACTAGCCCCCCCCAGATTTCTGCAAGGCAATTCCTGCAACTTCTGGGGCTGATGGCAGCCCCCATTCCTATGCTACTCTTAGCAAGAATGCACATGCAGTAGTTCCAATGGTACCTAAACGTATGGTCACAACACCAACAGTCCGTGGAGCAACAGATTCCCATTCTACCCTGCCTCAAAACAGAACTAAGGTGGTGGATTCGACAAATCCTTCACAACCCAGGACTACAGCTCCAAATCCCCTACCCAGCCCAATTCACGCGCACAGATGCATCAGACTTAGGATGAGGAGCCACCTGCAAAGGTTTCAAGGTACAAGAGGCGTGGCATTCTACCCTTCAGAAGAAGCATATCAGTGGGAAATAACTGCAGTTCTTCTGGCCCTGGAGGCTTTTCTTCCTGTTCTCCAACCAGGCCCCTTCAGATATTCACAGACAACACAGTTGTGTGGTATCTCAACAAACCAGGAGGGACCCAAGCTTACCTTCTTTGCAGGGTAACTCTACAAATTTGGGATCTCACCTCCAGGTACAACTTGTCCTTGCAGGCCTCAATCATCTCCACCTTTGAGGACAACAAACAAGTGGATATTCTCAGTAGAACATCCTCTCTACAGCACGAGTGAATATTGAACAGGGAGACCTTTCTAGACATTGTCCACCGGTGGGGCACACCAAGTGGATCCGTTTGCCTCCCCCTAGAACAGGCCATTGAACACTTTCTGCACCAAGGATCACTGTACACTTGCCTGGAGAGTAGATGCCTTCAGCATTCCATGGAGGTGACTGTTTCTATATGCTTTCCACCCTTCCCACTAATCCAAAAGGTCCTACTGAAAATCAGGAAGGACAAATCAAAAATCTTTCTGCTGACTCCCTACTGGCCAAGGTAGCACTGGTTCCCTCTAATTTTCTTATTAGCCAAGGGCAATCACAACAATTTACCCCACAAGGTGGACCTCCTCACACAACAAAAGGAAACTCTAATTCATCCTCCCAAACATTTGTTAGGACCAACACTCTGGGTGATAAACTTCTAATCCCTTTTAGACACCACCACTACTCAGGACGTGCTTACAGTCCTGAGGAGAGGCCAGGAAACCTGCTACTAGGAAATCATATTTATCAAAATTGGAGAGATTCTCCAAATAGTGTTTACAAAAGGACAGGGACCCCAGCCATACAGACCCTTCCCTTGTCATTACTGATGTGTGTGAACACATTAAGGATAGCCTTTCTTACTCTTCTGTGAAAGTCCACCTTTCAGCCATTTCAACTTGCCTGCATCTAGAACCCCCCCCCACCTTGCTTTCCAGTCTGATGAAAAACTTTTCCTGAGAAGGGATCTTACACACCAGACCACCTAGAAAACCCATCCCACCACCCTGGGACCTCAACTTTGCCCTAGAAAGACTAACACTGGCCCCCTTTGAGCCAGCTAGCAATGCTACTTTACAGTTGTGTACATGGAAGAATGTACTGTTGGTGTCCATTGCTTCTGGTAGGAGTGTGTAAGAGTTGCAGGCTGTTATGGCCTGCCCCCCCCCCCCACACACACACACACACACTCAATCTTCCACAAGGATAGGGTGACCTTACACAGTAACCCTTCCTTCATGCCCGAAGTGGTCAACGAACTGTCCTTAAATCAATCTATTCACCTACCTTTTTTTCCCTCTCCAACTAACAATAGTCAGAGGATTATTCATTCCCTGGATGTACATAGACTACTTGTATTCTACCTAGACAAAGCTAAGTCCTTCAGAAAATTTAACTGTCTCCTTCCATCCCAGGGCTCTGGGCAAGGCAGACTCCAAATAAACTATTTTGTGTTGGATCAGAAAATCCATTTCCTTCTGCTACTCACACCATGGCAAGCACCCCATGGGATGAGAGCTCACTCCACCAGAGGCATGGCTACTTCCAAAGGCTTCCTCAAAGGGCTGGACACAGCATCTATTATGGAAGCCGCCACCTGGTCCACTGTTCACACTTTCACCAAACACTACAAACTGGACCAAGTCTCCAGAGCTAGGGCAGACTGTACTAGAGCAATCCTGCAGGGGTTTCTGGAATCTTCACTTACACTTCAGCTCTTTCCTTTAATTAAGCTGTGGTACTCTCCCACAGTAAGAATACTGCAACATAGGAATAGGACATAGAATAGTTGTGTAAAATCTTACCATCACCATACATGTCGTCTTCCATGTTACAGTATTCCTTTCCTCCCTCCAACCCCTGGATTAAGTTTGGGCTATGGACATAGCTTTTGGGCACTAAGAAGCTCTACCCTTCAAGAGCAGACTAGCCAGCATATGACACTTGACACTTCTGGCTGACATCACTTATTACTCTCTTTGGGACAGTCAGTCTGGCCTTCATGTTCTGAGGTCTGTGTGTGCAGACATCATATTTAAGGTCCCTAGTTTATGGCCCTACGTGTGATGCCCCATGCACTTGCAGCAACCAGACTTAAGCTTTTGTGTAGGAGCTGACGTTCAGGTCTCCTGAGCCAGGGAATCTCACACTAAGAATACTGTAACATGGAAGAGAAGGACATCTATGTTAAAATTTTACACAACTATTCTTTCCTGTTTCAGCACATTTTGTGTGTTTGTGGGCTATAACCAGTTCTGATCGACAAGCAAACTCAATCTGAGGTAATACAGGGGTATGGGGAATTACTGTTAATGGGAGGAGCTTGAGAGTTGCATCAAAGAGTCGAAGAAATGCGGCCGAGCTGGATCTGATGCCCACTTGAGGAAAACACATGCACAGTTGTGATGAGTACATAATTTTGTTACACTACATTGCTATTAATGGAAAAGTTGCTCCCACTTCAGATATCTGGATTTAACCTACAGCCTTTTGATATTCCTACTGTTAAAAGGCAAGCATGCTGCCTGTTGAACCACTGATTTCTCTTTAGTTTGCCATTTCTTCAGAGTGCATCATTTAAAAACTGACAGCATAGTTGCAGCTGAACATCTGTGTTGGAGAAAGAAAAACTTTAGTACAGTTTCTACTGTATCAGAACCTCTTGTAGTGCCTTCATTTTTTCTGGATGGTGTTTCACTAGATCTAGCTGACAGAATTTCTTAGTGGAAGTCAGCACATACCTACTATTTTGGTCTCTTGTTTTGTTTTTGAGACTTGTCCAAGGTGCAATCAGCATTTATCTCTCCAGATCTTATGGAAAACTTATGTGTAGTTTTTGTTAATACATCTTAAATTTACTTTGGGACACTTTGCAAAGTCTGCTTTATGGTTCTTAAGTTTCTATTTTTGTGGTGTGGTATGTTGGAATGCCATACTTCATGTGACAGTTTAGACTGCAAAGTACTGTCGACGTTTGCCTTTGTTTTTGCATAAGGTATGTTGCAGATGTTCATCGTGCATACAGCTGCAGTCTTAACAGATGGGTTCTCCTGCCGTCAGGCGGGTCTTCGGTCGGCCGAATTCCAAAGTCTAGGTCTGGTGTCGGTTGTAGTCGCTTCTTCCCTGACGTCAGTGCGACAGGGGAATAAAGGAACCAGCCGACGCCATTTTCTTCAGTCTTTCTTGCCGCGCGGTGCCCGAAGCAGAAGCAGGTTGCAAGTGGCCGGTTGGCCAGCTCCTGAAATTACGAAAATTTTGAAACCGAAGTCTTCTTGAAAGCTAAGTACCCCGTTGGGGAAACTTTTCTTGCCTCAGACCGATGTCAGACAAAGTTAATAATTGTATTTCATGTGGGAAGCAAATACCGCATAAGGATTTCCATTCCCTCTGTATACCTTGTTTAGGCCCAGACCACGACGTCTCGGTCTGTCGCTTTTGTGCTACATTCAACAAACGCACCATTAAGCGTCGGGCGGAGTTTGCCCAGCATTATTTTGGAAAAACATTTAACTATATTATGTCGTCGGATACTCCGACACCAGTTTTGTCTAAAAAAACGCAACGATAAGGACCGACACACGAGGTCCGCGGCCTCTACCGACACCACGCCAAAGCCAACTACACGTGGTCCGGTTCTCAGTGAGGCGCTTACGCAGCCCCTGACTACCGACGATTCTTCATTGGCGGTGTCTCCTGTGCCCGAGGTCGCAGGCTCCTCGGCCCACACCCCGACTACAGATACCGAAGCCACTCTTGGCGTTGAACCTCAAAATGTAGACAGGTCTACCTCCACTCAAGGTGTGTTCAGACCTTCCTCTTCTTTTTTATTTATTTATTTATTTATTTATTTTTTTTTGAATGAATGTCCCACTTCCACAGACAGAGCCTGTTTTCAGCTTTGAGGGGGGAGAAATCCAGAAATATTTATTTATTTATTTATTTATTTGTTTGACCGGGGAATGTCCGACTAGGTTCCACAGAGCCTGTTTTCAGCGGAGGCCCGGGGAGAAATTCTCCAGAATTTTTCCATCAAGACTTTCACTAAGTCTAAAGCAGCCATGCATTCTAAGAGACAAGCTACACAGGGCTCATCTCCAGGCCCCATGCCTAAAAAAACAGATGCTTAAAATGGCTGAGGATTTAATTTACTCTTATCAGGGGTTCTCAACCCCCACCGGGCAAAAGGCCCAGAGTGGAGGAAGAATCCCCCTCCCCTGATCAGGGCTCCATTGTTTCAGAGCACTCTGATGTTCAGGAACATTCTTACTCCCCTTTTGAAGACTCTGATGCAGATGAGTCCATTCCTTTTGTATCCCTTTAGAGGATTACTCATTTGGGGAAACTTTGCATACCTTAAGGGAACACTTCCACTGGTAAGGCCAAGATTATTCAGATTCCAAGAAAAGGCTTAGGGAATTTCTCTTGCTACCTCACCACAGACCTCTGGCTATACCTCGTGTCTTGGACATCCTAGATGATGTTTACTCGGAGGCCTGCCTTAACCCGGATTCTCTGCCTCCAGCCCCAGTCAAGCCTGACGGGTACTACAGGGTTCCTGACTCTCACCAATTTCTATACAAAAGCCATGCTGCTGACCCAGAAACCATCTCACAGGGCACCAAGGGAATTAAGGCCTCCACTGCTAAAAATCCATTACCTTCCGAGAGAGATTCCAGATCCTTAGAAAGGTGGGGAAAAAAGGTATATACCTCGGCTACCTTGACCATGAGGGCCTTAAACTGTCAGTTCCATATGCTAAAATACCAACAGTTTTTGTTATCACAATTGAAAAGTAAAATGTCACAACCTGCGCAACCAGACTTGAAGGAGTTGCTGGATTTGATGCATAATGCAGAACAAGTGGGTAAGCATACCTTACAATGTGGTTTTGATGCTCTAGAGGCCTCATGTAGAGCTGCTGTTACAGGATCAGTCATATGTAGACATGCCTGGCTCAAGGAACAAACCTTGCCTGATCTTGTCAAAGCTAAATTACTAGATGCCCCTCTACAAAAGGATGTATTATTTGGTGCTAATGCTGAGGAGGTATTAAGGAAAATGGAGGAAAAGGCTAAATCAATGTAAACTGAAAGATTTTCTACAGGTACAACCCCCACTTTTCAGTAGAAATTGGCCTTCCAAAAATTGGTCCTTTCCAGCCACGGACAGACCCCAAAGAGGTAGATACAGATGCCCGAGGGGCAGGGGACAATCCCAAGGATAGTTCATAGGCAGACAGTGGCAAGCTCCTACACGAAGAGGTGGTGAGGATAACTCGCAATCACAGAAAGCAAGCCCAATGACTTCCCCTTTGCATGCCAAGTAAGACTCAAATGGCAGCCCCCTTAGGAGGAAAATGGCATTTTCAAAAAATTGGCATATTGTCACAAAAGGCAAATGGATCCTGGACATTATAAACAGAGGCTACAGATTCCATTTTCAAACCCTTCCAAAAATGAGAGGCATGCCAAACCTGCCGCACAATCAAAGGGCAGAGGCACAAAGGCAAATTACAGATCTCACAAACAGGAAAGCTTTTCAAGAGGTACCTACGCACAAACAAGGTCAAGGTTTTTATTCCAGACTATTCCTGGTACCAAGGAAGGGAAAAGATTGGAGACCTATTTTGGACCTATCCATCCTGAACACATTTCTACTCATACCAAAATTCAAGATGCTCACTCTACAGCAGCTTCTTCCCATGCTGGGCAAGGAGTCTTGGCTGGTAACATTGGACCTCAAGGAGGCATACCTGCATGTCCCAATCAGACAAAATTGCAGAAGATACCTCATATTTCTTGCAGGTTCAACCCATTATCAATTCTCTGCATTGCCCTTGGGCTTATCTACTGTGCCCAGAGTATTCACGAAATGCCAGGCATCAGTAATTGCCTACTGCAGACTTCAAGGGATACAAATATACCCCTATTTGGACGACTGCCTGATCCAAGCGGACAGCAAGCACATTCTTCTGAAACATCTGGCTTATGTAATAATGTTGTTACACAGTCAACAAAAATAAATCAAGACTAATACCCTCTCTGAAGATAATTTTCCTGGGTGCCAACTTGGACACAAACACCCAGATGGCCTACCTCGCGCCAGAGAAGCAGGGGCAACTAACTCAGTACTTCAGAACACTAGCAAATTGCACCAGGCTGACTGCAAGGAAAATCCTGCAGGCTCTGGGATTCATGGCATCGTGCATCTTACTAATCCCATGTGCAAAGCTGCATATGAGGAAACTTCAATGGTACCTGAAAAACCTATGGTCTCAACACAGCCACAGTTTGGAAACAATAATACCACTAATTCCATGTCTGCAAAGGAATTTCTGTGGTGGGCTCAAGCATGCCAAACAAACACAGGTCTTCCATTCGGCAAGCCTCAAGCGAATCAAGTCGTCACAACAGACGCCTCGGACTACGCCTGGGGGGTGCACATGACAGATTGGTGCATTCAGGGCAAATGGTCCCAAAAAGAAAAGCACCTTCACATCAATCAAAAGGAAATGCTAGCAGTAATAAATGCTATTATAGCTTTCAAAGACATCCTGCAACCAGGTCAACTATTGATGAGAATGGACAACACCACAATTATGTGGTACATAAACAGGGAGGAACACATTCATACCCCATATGCAGACTGGCCATGTCACTTTGGAACATGGCCATGGACTTACAAATCGAACTACAAGCGCAGTACTTGCCAGGCAAGGAAAACACACTGGCAGACAACCTAAGCAGAAATATGACAGATCCACACGAATGGAAGTTGCATCCAAAAGTTTTTACAGAAATAATCCAAGCATGGGAAGGCCAGACATAGATCTCTTTGCCTCCCACAAAAATCACCAATTGACAAAATTCTGCTCAAGGATTTTCCATCCAAAGGCCTGGAGAGTGGACGCTCTTTCAGTTGGACATCAATGACAGTTTATGCCTTCCCACCTCTTCCTCTTCTGCCCAAAGTTCTATTGAAAACCAGAGCAGACAGACCAAAGATGATTCTCATTGCTCCAGACTGGCCAAGACACCACTGGTACCCACTCCTGAGGAGCCTGATGCTTTCTCCACCATGGACCCTGTCTCTAATGCTTCTCCTGACTCAGCGGAGCTTCAAAACTCTTCACAGCCAGCTAATAACACTTAATCTAGCCGCATGGAAGATTCCTTAGCATCACAACAGACAACAGACCCTACTCTCCAAGGAGGTGCAGGATGTCATTTTGGAGGCCAGGAGGCCATCAACTAGAAAAGCTTACTCCGCAAAATGTAAACTGTTGTGTCTGGAATGAGAAAAAGGGCCAGGATCCTGGAAAACTGAATTTACCTCAAATACTACAGTATCTAGCTGAGCTGCTAAGCAGTAGACTTTCATTCTCCTCCATCAAAATCCATGCCTCAGCCATTTCTGCAGGATACAGCACTGATCCACCCTTATTCTCTCACCCTCTAAGACAGTTCCTCAGAGGGGCTAAATCTTAGACCCCCAAGGAAACAACCAATACCTGCTTGGGATCTCAATTTCATTCTGGAAAAACTGACCTTCCCTCCCTTTGAGCCAGCTGCCTCATCAGATTTGCAATATTTGTCCTGGAAAACAGCTTTCCTTCTGGCTATTACCTCAGCTCGTAGAGTTTCAGAACTACAAGCTCTCATGGCTGTGCAGCCTTTTATCTTCCATCAGGACAGAGTTTCCTTACGAACCAACCCGTCCTTTATGCCTAAAGTGGTATCCAGGGTAGCTTTGAATCAGGTCATACATTTACCTACCTTTTATCCTAATCCTCAAAACAAAGGTGAGAGATTACTACATTCCTTGGACATCCACAGACAACTGCGTTATTTGGACAGAACAAAGCCTTTCAGAAAATCAGAACAGCTCTTTGTGTCCTATGCTGTAGGAGCTCAAGGAAAGCAAATTTCCAAACAGACAAACTCAAAATGGATAGCCCACTGCATACGCTTTTGCTCTTCTTTTCATGGCAAAACTGTTCCTACAGGCATCAGATCTCACTCCACCAGGGCCACAGCTACCTTTGCAGCTTTCCTCAGAGGAGTTCCTACCAAAGATATTTTGGAAGCAGCCACTTGGAGTTCTGTGCATACCTTCTCCAAGCACTACAACCTTCCATTATACTCCAAAACTAGAGCAGGCTTTGCCACTGCAGTCTTGCAGGGCATCCTGGCTCCTCCTAGTTCCACCTAGTGCCTACCACACCTTTCTTAACTTTGGGATTCTACCCATCTGTTATGACTGCAGCTGTATGCACGATGAACATAGTACAGTTTTGTACCTACCATAAATGTAGATGTTGGAGTGCTAATACAGCTGCAGTCCAGGTTTCCCTCCCTCCTTCCCCTCTTGGGACAGGCCTATTGGCTAACACCTCCTCATACAACCTGATTGGGGTATTCATTTATGGTGTATTTGCTTGCAACTACTGTATTTTGATTATATTGCATTGTTTTATTACATAAATTTATGTATTGCCTTCCTTCTGGGGGCACCTGACATCTGGGGCAAGAAAAACTGAAGAAAATGGCATTGGCTGGTTCCTTTATACCCCTGTCGCACTGACATCAGGGAAGAAGCGACTACAACCGACGCCGGACCTAGACTTTGGAATTCGGCCGACCGAGGACCCGCCTGACGGCAGGAGAAACCCATCTGTTATGACTGCAGCTTTATTAGCACTCGAACATCTACATTTATGGTAGGTACAAAACTGTACTTTTTGTTCAGGCCTTTGTGACTGAAATTTCTGTTTTCAGAGTTTTGTTACTTTTTGGAACTGGAAGGTGTTTGGCAGAATTTTTGTTTCTATGTTCACAGTATCTGTACTGATTCTCTCAATGTGTAGTCTGACACATTTGTCTTATCTTGCCTTTTTTCAAGATATTTCCTTGTTTAGGAAATCCCTCTTACGAAAGTGTTTCTTGGTGACCTGACTAGACTTTTCATGCTGTTGTACTATCTCCTTTTTTCTCCTTTGAAAAGTAAACTTAGTATGGCAGCTAAATGGTACATTTAATGTTGGCATAGTTACGAATCTAACATTGATGGTACAAATTAAGAAGTGGGAAAGTGAAATGGGCGGGTAGCTGATGGTACAAATTAAGAAGTGGGAAAGTGAAATGGGCGGGTAGCTGGCTCTGCATATGAACACAAGGAGTTAAATACAAGTCCTGTACTGCTAAATCAGTTTAAATGAGAGCTCTGGTATGAGAACATTTTTGGTTTATTTGAATTACCTGTTGGTTGTAATTAACTTAAAGTATTTCCTTGAAAAGATGTAGTGTGCGCTTTTTTTCCTCCCACTGGTTTAAATTACCTTTTGGTACTGAGCCAGCAAGTATTTATGGGCCAACTGTTTTAGGCTGTACTTGAATTTATATTGCAACAAGGTCCAGCACATATCGAAAAAGGTCAGAATATTAAGATGTGAAATAATTTACCTTTCTGCTGCTTTTAGAAGTAGTCTGTGCTGCAGGTGATCCTGTGAAGGTTAATACATTGGCCCCACTGGCATCATGAAGCACTCTGTAATGCGCATCAGCAGCGGGTTCTGACCAGTGCTGATTATATTATATGTTGTCCTGCCATGGTTTAAGGACAGAAGAATGCAGTTAAATTTTGGTAGATGTCCGTAGTAATGGTCAGTAGTTTGACATCAACCACTCAGTACAAGGACTGAGACAAACAGGAGAGAGTTCCCCTAGAGCAGCAAGTGGGAATTTGGTGTAACAAGACATTCCTAAAGTGATTGAGAGTGTATGCATGTCCTCTGTGTTAAATTAACTTAAAATCTCAACTTGATTCATTTTTGTGTTTAGGACCTTAGCCATGTTGCTTCAGGTGAGTCTGTGGATGATGATATTCCACCTCCGTCAGTATCATTACCAAAGTTAGCAGCGCTTTTGCGAGTTTTCAGCACAGTGGTTAGGAGCATTGGAGAGCGCTTCAGTCCAGTCAGAGGACCCCCTATTACGGAAGCCTATGTAACAGATGTAAGTATGTATTTTGTTCCAAACTTTTCATGCAGCTATGGGTTATCCTGCTGCATAGTTGTACACTTAGTTTTGTTGTCTATTATGCCATACAATTCAAATTGTAAAGGAAATTGAAGAATGGCATGTACATGCTTTCAATGGTCCTGTATTTAACTTTAACTATGAGAAATAGATTTTTAAATTTGGTAGTTCGTTTTCATGAGGCAGTGTCGTGTGATGCTTCTCATGCTTTGTTCTCAAATGCTGCAGAAACCTGTGTTAGAGCTATGGATTAAAAGGAAATGCCAAGAAATGCATAACGGTATCCTTCGGGACATCCTCCACAACTGTTAACTGTTTATTATTGGAACATCCACAGAGGTTCCTCACTAAAAGAATACAGGGTATAAGTAACATTTCCTATGCAGTCTGCCTCAAGCCTTATTGTTTTATATTGACAGTATACCCCTAAGAGATGACCTGGTAGTCTGGGACTTGACTCTCATAGTAATTTAGCCTTTGACCATCACGTGTGTACAGCAGTGAAGAAATCATTCTTCAACATATAAACAAAAATATGACATCCAAGTCCAAGGAGGTCATTGAAAACCGTGCCTCCTTTGGTATGTACCTAACCAGGTACATCTGTCAATTGGAACACCCAGAGATTCCTCACTAAAAGAATGCAGGGCATAAGTAACATTTCCTATGCAGTCCGCCTCAAGCCCTGTCATATTCTGTATCCTACAGGTTGTTGTGGGGTGATCTGTGCCTGGCATCCAAGGCGTTTAGACCCCACCATGATGGACCCCCTGCATATTGGTTAAACAGCATCAGAATTGCCCGATGTTCATCGTATTACCCTGCTGCAGTCATCACACTTGGGTTATCCTGCCGTCAGGCAGTCCCGCAGTCGGCCCGAATTCCAAAGTCTTAGTCCGGCGTCGGTTGCCGTCGCTTCTTCCCTGACGTCAGTGCGCCAGGGGTATACAGGGGGCATCGACACCATTTTCTTCAGTCTTTCTTGCCGCGCAGTGCCCAAAGCAGAAGCAGTTTGCAAGTGCTGGTCGGCACCTGAGATTTTCGATTTGAATATCAGTCCGAAGTCGTCAATAAAGCTAAGTTACCCCGTTGGGGAACATTTTCTTGCCTCAGTCCGATGTCAGAAAAAGTTAACAATTGCATTTCTTGTGTGAAGCAAATACCTTATAAGGACTTCCATTCCTTTTATATTCCTTGCCTAGGCCCAGACCATGACATGCCAGGTTGTCGGTTTTGCGCTAGGTTTAATAAACGAACTATCAAACGCCGCTTTGACTTCGCACGGCATTACTTTGGTAGGAAATTTAATTATATCATGCCGTTGGAGCAGCCGACCGCCATACATAAAAAAACGCAAGGATAAGGACAGGCAGCCTAGGAACAAGCCAGACTCATAGGCCTCAGCTGGGCCTGTCGCCGGTCCTCCAGTTTTCAGTGAGGCACCTACAACAGCCCCTGACAACAGCAGATCTGGAACCCCAGACAGCTGCGGATTCCCAAGCGGAGCCTACTAGGCAGACTCATCCATCTACAGGCACCGGAGCAGTGGAAACACTTTTGGTTGCAGAAGGTGTCTTCAGACCAACTACACTCGCCATTAAATCTTATGCTAAGCTTAAAACTCCTTTAAAACCTAAGAAAACTGTAAATCAGTCTACAGTGCAAGGCCCCATGCCTAAGAAACAGATGCTTAAGATGGCTGAAGATTTGATTACCCTTATCAGGGATTCCCATCCCCCTCCTGATAAAAGACCAAGACAAGAGGAGGATTATGCATCCTCTGACTAGGTTTCTCTCTCCTCAGATTCTTCTGAGGAACAGGATTACACTTTCCACCTTTTGAAGATTCTGATGCTGAAGACTCTATTCCCTCAGCATCTCCCCCTGAAGACTACTCCTTTGGGGAAACTTTACATACCATGAGGGAACATTTCCACTGGGAAGGCCAGGATTACTCAGATTCTAAGAAAAGGCTTCGAGAGTTCCTTTTACTACCCCAGCACAGACCTCTTGCTATCCCTCCTGTTTTAGATATTGTGGATGATGTCTACTCTGAGTTTAGTTTAAATTCAGACTCTATCTCAGTCTCCAGCCAAACCAGACAGATACTACAGAGTACCTGACTCTCTCAAATTCTTTTATAAAAGTCCTGTAGCTGACCCAGAAACAATTTCCTAGGGTCCTAAGGGAGCAGAAGCTTCTATGGCTAAAAATCCTGTGCCCTCTGAAAGGGATTCCAGAGCCCTAGATAGATGGGGAAAGAAAATATACACCTCAGTAACTCTGGCTATGAGAGCATTAAATTGCCAGTTTCACATGTTGAAATATCAACAATTCCTAATGTCTCAGTTAAAACAAAAAATGAGCACACATTCAGAACAGTCTGAATTCAAGGAAATGCAGGATCTGTTGCATGCAGCTGAACAGGTGGGCAAACATACTTAACAATGCGGATTTGATTCATTGGAAGCTTCCTGTAGAGCAGCTGTTACTGGCTCTGTCATAAGCAGACTTGCTTGGTTAAAAGAACAAACCCTCCCTGACCATGTTAAAGCAAAATTATTGGATGCATCTTTACAGCAGGATGTATTATTTGGTATCAAAGCTGAAGACGTTTTAAAGAAAATGGAGGATAAGGCAAAGTCTATGCAAACTGTCAAGGATTTTTTGCAGGTACAACCCCCTCGTTTCAGCAGAAATTGGCCAACAAAAAACTGGTCCTTTCCAGCTTCAGACGGATCACAGAGGGGCAAATACAGACGCCCAAGGGGCAGAGGTCAGTCACAGGGCCCTTACAAACCTCGCCAATGGGGTTCTGCTACCCAGAAAGGCGGAGAAGACAGGTCCCAAGCTAGCAGAAGACTAACACAATGACTCTATCCTCAAACTACCAAGCAAATCTCTCCTGGCAACTCCCTTGGGAGGAAAACTAGCATTTTTTGCAGACAACTTGGCCCATCATCACAAAAGACAAATGGGTTCTAAACATTGTCTCTCAATGATACAGATTCCACTTTCATACCTTACCAAGGATCAAAGGAATGCCAAACCTGCCACCAAATCAATGGGCAGAGGCACAAAAACAAATTACAGCTCTTATGAACATGAGAGCCATTCAACAGGTACCTACACAGGAGCAAGGACAAGGATTTTACTCTATGCTCTTCCTAGTCCCAAGAAAGGACAAAGCATGGAGACCCATTCTGGATCTTTCAGTTCTGAACACCTATCTGCAAGTACCAGAATTCAAGATGCTAACACTACAGCAGCTTCTTCCCATGCTGGGCAAGAATGCTTGGCTAGTCACTTTGGACCTCAAGGAAGCATACCTGCATGTCCCTATCAGACAAAATTGCAGAATATACCTCCGCTTCATTGCAGGTTCAACCCATTATCAATTCTCTGCACTGCCCTTTGGCTTATCTACTGTGCCCAGGGTCTTCACAAAATGCCTGGCACCAGTAATTGCATACTGCAGACAGAGGAATTCAAATATACCCATACCTGGACGCCTGCCTTATTCAAGCAGAAAGCAAGGACATTCTTTTAAAGCATCTGGCATTTGTCAAACACCTTTTAAGTTGCCTAGGGTACACAGTAAACGAAAAGTAATCAAAACTAGTGCCCTCACAAAACATAATATTCCTGGGTGCCATCTTGAATACAATGGCCCAGATGGCTTATCTCACGCCAGACCAGCAACGACAGCTGATTCAATATTTCAAAATAATGGCAACGAAGACCCAACTCCCCTGCAAGAAAACTTCTGCAGGCCTTGGGATTCATGGCATCTTGCATACTACTAATACCATTTGCAAAACTGCATATGAGGAAATTACAATGGTACCTGAAAAGTGTATGGACTCAGCACAGCCAGAGCTTGGAAACAATGATACCACTCATTCCCTGCCTTTAACATGAGTTTGTATGGTGGGCACGGGCATGTCACCTCAACAAGGGTCAGCCTTTCACCTTACCCACAACCAGGCAAACTGACAACAGATGCATCAGACTATGCCTGGGGAGCACACATGGCAGGGCAGTGCTTTCAGGGCAAATGGACTACAGATCAGAAGCATCTGCATACCAGTCAAAAAGAAATGCTAGCAGTACAGAATGCCCTAACAGCTTTTCAAGGACCGTCTACACCCAGGACAACTAATAATAGACAGACAATACCACAGTAATGTGGTACATAAACCAGCAAGTGGGCACACATTCCTACCCTCTATGCAGGCAAGCAATGACCTTGTGGAACACTGCACTGTCTTACTAGGGTTCAATTACAAGCACAATTCCTGCCAGGAAAGAAAAACACATTGGCAGACGACCTAAGCAGAAACATCATGGATCCACACGAATGGAAACTAGATCCACAAGTATTTGCAATGATAGCTCAAAAATCGGGATGCCCAGACATAGATTTGTTTGCAAGCCCCCACAACTACCAACTTCAAAAATTTTGCACAAGGACCTTCCATCCACTAGCTTGGAAAGTGGACACCCTCTCTTTCAGTTGGAAAACATTAACAGTGTATGCCTTCCCCCCATTGCCTCTTCTAGCAAAAGGTACTGCTGAAAGTCAGATTAGAGAGGCTACAAATGATACTCGTTGCACCAGACTGGCCACGCCAGCATTGGTATCCAATTTTAAGGAACATGGCCCACAGCCCACTATGGATTTTGCCACAAATTCCTCACCTGCTCACTCTTCGAGACTATCAGTTTCTACACAGCCAGCTCAAGACTTTAAACCTGGCTGCATGGCAAATGACCTAAACATCCACCCAACACCTTTATCCAAAGCTGTTATGGATGTCATTTTGGAGGCCAGGAGACCCAGCACCAGGAAAACCTATTCAGACAAATGGAAAAGATTTTGCGCCTGGAACCAGGCTAAAGGCCTAAATACCCTTGATCCAAACATCCCTCAGATTCTACAATATTTAACAGATGTTACACAAAGGACTTTCCTTTTCATCTATTAAGATCCACGCCTCAGCAATTTCAGCTCATTATAGCATGGATCCTCCTTTATTCTCACATCCACTCCTAAGACAGTACCTCAGAGGGGCTAAGAACTTAAGACCGCCAAGGAGAGCTCCAACACCTACTTGGGATCTCAATTTTGTTCTGGAAAAGCTTACACTGCCGCCCTTTGAACCAGCTTTTTCAGCTGATTTAAAATTTCTTTCATGGAAAACTGCCCTACTAGCAATAACCTCAGCTAGAAGAGCCTCAAAGCTACAGCACTAATGGCAGTGGAACCTTTCCTCATTTTTAATCAAGACGGAGTCTCTCTACGAACTAATCCTTCCTTTATGCCAAAGGTGGTATCCAGTGTGGCCCTAAACCAAAACCATTCACTTGCCCATCTTCTTCCCAAATCCCCAGAACAAAGGAGAAAGACTCCTGCACTCTTTGGACATTCACAGGCAATTACGTTACTACTTGGATGAAACTAAGGTTTTCAGAAAAACTGACCATCTCTTTTAGCCTATGCTACAGGATCACAAGGAAAAGCTATCTCAAAACAGACCATTTCTAAATGGATAGGGCATTGCATACGTTTCTGCTACACACATCATGGGAAACCAGTACCTGCTAACATTTGGTCCCACTCCACCAGGGCTACAGCTACATCAGCAACCTTTTTCAGGGGAGTGCCAACCAAGGATATTCTGGAAGCTGCAACTTGGAGTTCAGTGCACACCTTCACCAAAGACTATCACTTACCTCTATACTCTAAAACTAGAGCTGGTTTTGCCACTGCAGTTTTGCAGGGCCTACTAGCTCCTTCTAACCCTGTTTGACTCCACCTCCCATCCTTAGCTTTGGGATTCTACCCAAGTGTGATGACTGCAGCAGGGCAACACGATGAACATAGTACAGATGTCCTTCAAGGATGCAACTGCAGTCCTGACATATGGGTTGTCCTGCCTCAGGCAGTCCTTTGGTCGGCCAGATTCCAAAGTCTGGGTCTGGCGTCGGCTGATGTCGCCCTTTCCCTGACGTCAGAGCACCTGGAGTATAAAGACGTCATCCGATGCCATCTTCAGTCTTTCTTGCCGCGTGGCACCCGAAGCAGAAGCAGTTCGCAAGTGCCGGTCGACCAGCTCCTGTGTTTTCAGCTACTGAAGTCTTCAAAAAAGCTAAGTACCCCATTGGGGACCTTTTCTTGCCTCAGCTGATGTCAGATAAAAGTGAAAAAGTTAATTGTTTAACTTGTGGGCAACAAATACCTCATAAGGATTTCCACTCTTACTGTTTACCTTACCTAGGCCCAGAACACAACGTCTCGGCCTGTGCAGCTTGTGCCTCTTTCAATAAACATACTCTTAGGCGTCGGTCTGAGTTTGCACAGGATTATTTTGGGGAAGATTTCTGTTATATCATGCCGTCGGAGCTTCCAACAGCACATTTACCTAAAAAACGGAAGGATAAGGACCGACACCCGCGGTCTCAGCCGACACCACGCTTAGGCCTACCGCGAGTGTCGCGGGCTCTTCTGAGCCGGTTTCGCAACCGCTACAGACCGACGACACCGCTCCACCGGTTACTTCGGTACCAGAGGCCAGCTCGGTGCCGGTTTCTGTGCTCCCCTCTGAGACCGTAGCCCAGGATATTTCTGACACCATTTCAGTGGATAAGACTACTCCAGCACGTGGGGCTGCCAGGCCTCCAGTGTTTGTCCATTAAGGCCTACACACATGCTAAGGCTGCCAAACAGGCTAAGTCTCTCCCTCCAAGATCTGTTTCTCTGGGATCCACTTCTGGTTCTCAAATTTTAAGTTTAGCTGAGGACCTTATTTCTTTGATTAGGGGTTCAGAGCCTCATCCAGATAGAGGCTCTCAGCCGCCTTCTGACAAGAGGCCTAGGGTTGAGCAGGTAGACTCCCAGTCCTCCGATGAGGCCTCAGGTAATTCTGCACATTCAGACTACCAGGAGGAGGCCTTCCCGGCCTACGAGGATTCTGATGCGGTGGAATCTATTCCCTCTGCTTCTCCTCCTGAGGAGTTTTTCTTTGGGGAAACGCTTCATTCCTCGAGGGAACACTTCAAATGGCAAGGCCAAGAATACTCAGATTCTAGGAAAAGGTTAAGGGAATTTTTAAAGCTACCTCAGCATAGACCCTTAGCTATTCCTCCAGTTTTAAATGTTTTAGATGATGTGTACTTAGAATCTAGTATTTCCCCGGACTCCCTCCCCCCTGCTGCTGTCAAGCCAGACGGGTACTACAGGGTCCCAGACACACATCAATTTCTGAACAAGGGCCATGCTGCTGACCCTGAAACTATTTCTCAGGGGCCTAAAGGGGTTTCCTCCACTACTGCTAAGAACCCACTCCCTTCGGAAAGAGATTCTAGGGCTTTAGAAAGGTGGGGCAAGAAAGTATATACATCTTCCACCCTTTCTATGCGAGCATTAAATTGTCAATTTCATATGATTCAGTATCAGGAATACATGTTGGATGACTTGCAAAAGAAACTGGCTTCCCCTGAACCATTAGATAGAAAGGGGTTACAGGAATTGGATCATAATACTAAGCAGGTTAGCAGCCATTTCCTTCAGTGTGGATATGATGCATTGGAAGCTTCATGTAGAGCAGCAATGACAGGTGCGGTCATACGCAGACATGCTTGGTTAAAGGAACAAACATTGCCAGACCATGTGAAAATTGAGCTTTTGGACGCACCACTAGAGAAACGTAAGCTATTTGGTGCTACTGCACAAGAGGTTTTAAAGAAAATAGAGGAAAAGGCAAAATCAGTGCAAACAGTCAAAGATTTCCTCCAGGTGCAGCCTCCAAGATTCAGCAGGAATTGGCCTTCTAAACATTGGTCCTTTCCTGACGCAGACAAATTTCAAAGAGGCAAAAACAGACGTGGCAGAGGTAGAGGGCAAACTCGAGGCTCCTACAGAGGACGTCAATGGCAGCCTCCGAACCAGAGAGGTGGGGCCAGGACCTTCCACTGCTCCGCCAGGACAATCTCAATGACTTGACTTTGACTCCGCCATCCAGGGCTCAATTAGAAGCACCTTTGGGCGGAAAGTTCTTTATTCTCAAAAAATTGGCACAATATTACAAAGGACAAATTGATACTGGAGATAATAGACAAAGGATACAGATTCCATTTTCATACACTGCCAACAAGACATGGCAGGCCAAACCTGCCACCAAATCAAAGGGCAGAGGCACTCAAACAACAAACCTACTTCAAATAAGAGCAGTAGAAAAGGTTCCTTCTGCAGAACAAGGACAAGGATTTTATTCAAGACTGTTCCTTGTTCCAAGAAAAGAAAACCAATGGAGACCCATTCTGGACTTGTCCGCACTGAATACTTACCTTATTGTGCCAAAATTCAAAATGCTGACTTTACAGCAACTCCTTCCCATGTTGGGCAAGGGGTCTTGGCTGGTAACTCTGGACCTCAAGGAGGCATACCTACATGTCCATATCAGACAAGATTGCAGAAGATACCTCCGATTTCTTGCAGGTTCAACCCATTATCAATTCTCTGCATTGCCCTTTGGCTTATCTACTGCTCCCAGAGTGTTCATGAAATGCCTGGCATCAGTAATTGCCTTCTGCAGACTTCAAGGGATACAATTATACCCATATTTGGACGACTGCCTGATCCAAGCGGACAGCAAACACATACTTCTGAAACACCTGGCGTTTGTAATAAGGTTGTTGAATTCTCTGGGATACACAGTCAAAAAGAAATCGAGACTAATACCCTCTTCAAACAATAATTTTCCTGGGTGCCAGCTTGAATACAAACACCCAGATGGCCTACCTCACGCCAGAGAAACAAGGGCAACTAACTCAATACTTCAGAAAACTGGCAACTTACTGCAAGGAAAATTCTGCAGGCTCTGGGATTCATGGCATCTTGCATCCTGCTAATCCCATGTGCAAAGCTGCATATGAGTAAACTTCAATGGTACCTAAACTTATGGTCTCAACACAGCCACAGTTTGGAAACAATTATACCACTGATTCCATGCCTTCAAAAGGAATCTGTGGTGGGCTCAAGCATGCCAAGGAAACATGGGTCTCTCATTCTGCAAGCCTCAAGCAAATCAAGTCATCACAACAGACGCCTCAGACTAAGCCTGGGGGGCGCACATGACATATCTGTGCATCCAGGGCAAATGGTCCCAAAAAGAAAAGCACCTACACATCAATCAAAAGGAAATGCTAGCAGTAATAAACGCTATTATGGCTTTCAAAGACCTACTGCATCCAGGCCAGCTATTGATAAGGACAGACAACACCACAGTGATGTGGTACATAAACAGGGAGGAACCCATTCATATCCCCTGTGCAGGCTAGCCATGTCTCTTTGGAACATGGCTCTGGAATTACAAATCTAACTTCACGCACAGTTCCTGCCAGGCAAGGAAAACACACTGGCAGACAACCTAAGCAGAAATATAACAGATCCACACAAATGGAAGTTACATCCTCAAGTTTTTACAAAGATAATTCAAGCATGGGGAAGGCCAGACATAGATCTCTTTGCTACTCACAGAAATTACCAATGAGCAGAATTTTGTCAAAGGACCTTTCATCCACAGGCCTGGAAAGTGGACGCACTCTTTCAGTTGGCAACAATGACAGTTTATGCCTTTCCACCTCTTCCTCTGCTGCCCGAAGTTCTATTAAAAGCCAGAACAGACAGACCAAAGATGATTCTCATTGCTCCAGACTGGCCAAGACAACACTGGTACCCACTCCTGAGGAGCCTGACGCATTCCCCACCATGGATCCTGCCTCTAATGCCTCTTCTATTGACTCAGCACAACTTCAAAACTCTTCAGTCAGCTGAAAACACTCAATCTAGCTGCATGGAGGATTCCTTAAATTCACAACAGACCCTACTCTCCAAGGAGGTGCAGGATGTCATTTTGGAGGCCAGAAGGCCTTCTACTAGAAAAGCCTACTCCGCAAAATGGAAACTGTTTTGTGCCTGGAATCAGAAAAAGGGTCAGAATCCTGGAATACTGAATTTACCTCAAATATTACAGTACCTAGCTGAGATGCTAAGCAGTGGACTTTCATTCTCCTCCATCAAAATCCATGCATCAGCCATTTCTGCTCAATACAACACCTGACCCTCCTTTATTCTCTCACCCTCTCTTAAGACAGTTCCTCAAAGGGGCTAAGAGTATAAAACCCCCAAGGAAGCAACCAGTACCTGCTTGGGACCTCAATTTCATTCTGGAAAAACTGACCCTGCCTCCATTTGAGCCAGCTGCTTCAACAGAACTGCAATATTTGTCATGGAAACAGCCTTCCTTCTGGCTATCACCTCAGCACGCAGGGTTTCGGAACTACAAGCCCTCATGGCGGTGCAGCCTTTCATCATTTTCCATCAGGACAGAGCTTCCTTACGGACCAACCCTTCCTTTATGCCTAAGGTAGTATCCAGGGTAGCCTTGAATCAGGCTATCCACTTAGCTACCTTTTACTCTAATCCACAAAACAAAGGGGAGTGACTGCTACATTCCTTTGACATTCACAGACAGCTCCGTTATTATTTGGACAGAACAAAGCCTTTCAGAAAATCAGAGCAACTCTGTGTCCTATGCTACAGGTGCTCAAGGGAAGCCTATTTCCAAACAATCTCAAAATGGATAGCCCACTGCATACGCTTTTGTTACACTTTTTTCATGGTAAAACTGTGTCTACAGGCATCAGATCTCACTCCGGAAGGGCCACAGCTAACTCTGCAGCTTTCCTCAGGGGGCTTCCTACCAAAGATATTTTGGAAGCAGCCACTTGGAGTTCTGTACATACTTTCTCCAAGCACTATCACCTACCATTATACTCCAAATCTAGAGCGGGTTTTGCCACTGCAGTCTTGCAGGGCATCCTGGCTCCTCCTAGTTCCACTTAGTGCCTCCCACCCCTTTTTAGCTTTGGGATTCTACCCATCTGTTATGACTGCAGCTGTATGCACGATGAACATAGTACAGTTTTGTACCCACCATAAATGTAGATGTTAGAGTGCTAATACAGCTGCAGTCCAGGTTTCCCTCCCTCCTTCCCCTCTTGGGACAGGCCTAATGGCTAATACCTCCTCATACAACCTGATGGGGGTATTCTTTTATGGTGTATTTGCTTGCAACTACTGCTTTTTGATTGTATCGCACTGCATTATTACATAAATTTATGTTTTGCCTTCCTTCTGGGGGCACCTGACATCTGGGGCAAGAAAAACTGAAGAAAATGGCATCGGATGGTTCTTTTATACCCCTGTTGCACTGACGTCTGGGAAGAAGCGACGACATCAGACGCCGGACCTAGACTTTGGAGTTCGGCCGACAGAGGACCAGCCTGACGGCAGGAAAACCCATCTGTTATGACTGCAGCTGTATTAGCACTCTAACATCTACATTTATGGTAGGTACAAAACTGTACTTTTTCCTGTATCTTGACATTTGGCTTCTAACTACTACCTCCAAGGATGTGCTGCTTTGTCACCTAGACCTTTCTCCATTTTTTACAAGACTTCGCCATATTTACTGTTATTCCCAAGTCCTCTCTGATTCCAACTCAACAGAATTTATCAGATGCCACCTCAAATCTGTCCTACATATTGCAAGTTTACACCATCTCAGAGCACTTTTTACGTCTCATAACTGTACAAATGCTTCATTATCCCTCCCCTCCTGCATGGTTGATTCTATGACTCTTGGATCTAATGGGCTCCACAATTTTGATGGCCCCACTGGCCAGGCTCCACATGTACTCTAGGGGACCCTGTAACAGTACAGTGGTCACAAAACACCCATTCACTGCATGCAAGGATTAATATTACTCAGGTTGGTAGAGAACACATTTCTGGGTGGATAACCTCTCCTTCAGTAAAGAAAGGATGGCCATTCTTTAAGGATCAACCTGTAGCAGTAGTAACCACATTCAGTTCCATTCTAGAGTGGGGGAAGCATTTCAAAAGAAGGATAATTCAAGGTACATGGTCATCTCTATGGGCAAATCTTCACATTGCTGTCTTGGAGATGAGCCCAGACTGTCTAGTGTTGCAGGCATTCCAGGATGGCCCTCCCTAAGGGTGTGAATTTCCATACAGACAGACATGACAGTAGTCTGATGCATCAAATACGGGTAGGAAGCAGTTCCTATCCCCATTTATTGAGAGGCTGAGAGTTTGACAGTGGGTGATGTCTTCACACTGTTTTCTGATAGCATTGCACATACTGGTGACATCTAATGTTTTAGTGGAGAAACTGAGCATGACTGTCTTAATGCTTTACAAGTGGTTTCTTAGTTCAGTGATGACCTTTATTTTTCTTTGCTGGGGCCTGTCTTGCTGTGGTGACTTTGCTTCCTACCTGAACAATTGCAGCAGTTACTTTGGCTTCATCCCTCCACAAGGTTGGTCACAAAGGGATGCTGTGGTCCACAGTTTGCCCCCCAGGTCTTTTGTATGCTTTACCCCCATTGTACCTAATGAGCAAGTTCATCCAGAAAGCAAGAGTGCGCAAGGCCAGAAATAATCCTCATTGCCCCTTTCTAGCCCTGACAGTCATGCTTTCTTTTCTTTTGTCCTCCATTATTACATGCGTCATGAATGTTGGATCAGCATCCAGACTTGGCTCACCCTTCTGGATAGTGTCCCTTGGACCCAGAGGTCCATGAAAAACTGACTGCTTGGTTTCTCCAGTTCTGACCATAGCAGGAAATGCAGGCTCCCAATATCAGATCAGATTGTATCTGCTTCTCAAAAACAATCTGCAAAGATCTACCATAGCAAGTGGAAGAGATTTTCTATTTTGGCCATGTCAAAAATTTTTATCTGAACTTTCCCATAGTGGCTCCAGTTATTCCACCATCAAAGTTCAAATGGCCGCAATTTCAGACTTTCACATAGGGTAGAATTAACACCTCGATAGCTTCCTCAGAAATCTCTAAAGCCTTTTTGAGAGGAACTCTTCTACGGCCACCTGTCAGGGACCCAGTTTCCCCCTGTGGTATTACCATCCTGATCCTAGCGCTAACTCGGCCTCCTTTTGAACCAGCAGCCATACATAATAGATTTCAAGTTCTTATCTCGGAAGGCAATCTTTCTAGTGGCTGTTGCATCTGCCAGGTGATTTTAGGAGTTACAGGCCTTTTCCTGCAAGCTTCCCTATTTGGTATTGCGTAGACAGTCTCTCCTTGGACTAATGCATTCTTTCCTCTTAAGGTGGCATTCAAAACAAACCTTAAATCAGTAAATGTCAGTCTTTCTCCAAAGTTTCAAAGAAAGGTGAACACATTCTACATATGCTTGAATGTTAATTGCCAACTCAGGTTCTACCTTTATGGGGTCTAACATTTCAGGATGTTTGATTAGTTGGTGCCTCAAGACCAAAATTAGGTAAAGCAGTGGCCAAAGTTGCTCTTTCAAGATGGTTGTCAGATTGCATTTTGTCTACAGCAAGAAAGGCTTGTCCCTACAATCTAAACCGAAGTCATCCCACAAGGACATTAACCATGTCAACAGTCTTTACAAATAGACTCCCCATTGAGGACCTTTGTGCTGCATCAACTTGGTATACAGTTCCCACATTTTTATAGCATTATAAACTGGATGTACAGTCCAGATCACGTTCTTCCGTGGGTTCCACCATTCTCAATGTCCTTCATTGATACCACCCTGGTAAAAAGTTTGGGAGTCTGTCCCATGTGTTGAATCAAATAAAAATAGGTAACATTGGATGTCCTTCAAGGATGCATCTGCAGTCATAACAAATGGGTTGTCCTGTCGTCAGGCAGCCCTTCGGTCGGCCGGATTCCAAAGTCTGGGTCCGGCTTCGGCTGATGTCGCACTTCACCCGACGTCATCTCTGCTGGTCTTCGGGTATAAAGGTATCAGCCGACGCCATTTTCCTCAGTCTTTCTTGCCACGCGGCGCCCGAAGCAGAAGCTGTTCGCAAGTGCCGGTCGGTCAGATCCAGAGATTACTACTACCGAATACTACTTCGAAGACTTCTAAAAGCTAAGTACCCCGTTGGGGACTCTTTCTTGCCTCAGCCGATGTCAGAAAAAGTCAATAACTGTTTAACTTGTGGGAAACAAATACCTCATAAAGATTTCCACTCTTACTGCCTGCCTTTCTTAGGCCCAGACCACGACGTAGCAGCCTGTTCGGCCTGTGCTTCCTTCAACCGACGAATGCTTAGGCGTCGGTCGGAGTTTGCTGAACAGTTTTTCGGCTCAGATTTTGCGTACATTATGCCGTCGGATCCTCCGACTACCCAAATTGTTAAAAAACGCAAAGAAAAAGACCGACACTCGCGGTCCGCGGTTTCGGCCGAAACCACGGTTAAGCAAGCCGAGAGTCTCGGTTTTGGCCGAAACCGAGAAAACCGGTCAATCTTCAGCCGAATCCATGACTACTACTGAGGCTCCTGCTACCTTAGTTGAATCGGCCTCAGAAGTTTTGCCTACTACTGTGGTTCCTAGTGATTTATCAGACACCATTCCTTTGGATGTCTCTACCCCAGCACGTGGTGCTGCTAGGCCTCCTGCAGCCATGTCTATTAAGGCCTTTGCCAGGGCTAAAGCAGCCAAAACTGTTAAATCAGTGCCTGTTAAGCCCCCCTCACACAGGCCCACTTCTAGTTCACAAATTCTTACTCTGGCAGAGGATTTAATATCCTTAATTAGGGGATCCCAATCTCACCCAGACAGGGCCTCTCAGCCCCCAGAAAAGAGACATAGAGCAGAGCCCCCCGAGCCAGTGTCCTCTGATTCTTCGGATGACTCAGACATTACAGATCAGCCAGAGGCTCCTTTTTCTACTTATGAAGATTCCGATGCTGAGGAATCCATTCCATCTGCCTCTCCACCAGAGGAATTTTCCTTTGGGGAAACCTTACATGCCATGAGAGAACAATTCCAATGGCAGGGACAAGATTTCTCAGATTCCAGAAAAAGGCTTAGGACATTTCTGCACTTACCACAACATAGGCCCTTAGCTATACCTCCAGTACTGCCTGTTGTGGATGATGCATTTAATGATGTTTGCACTGCTCCTGATACTTTACCTCCAGCCCCTGCCAAACCAGATAGATTTTACAGGGTGCCAGACACTCATCACCACCTATACAAGGCCCCACTTGCAGATCCTGAGACTATATCCCAGGGGCCTAAGGCAGTAGCCTCGACCTCAGCAAAACCCTATTCCTTCTGAAAGGGAATCCAGGTCCTTAGAGAGATGGGGGAAAAAAGTTTACACCTCTGCTACTCTCTCAGCTAGAGCTTTAAACTGTCAGTTTCATATGATCCAATACCAAGAGTTTATGCTTGATCAGTTAACTAAGAAGCTGTCCACTGATGACTCCTTAGATAAGAAATATGTTTTAGAAATGGTGAATAACATTCAGCAGGTTAGTAACCATTCTTTAAAATGTGGCTATGATGCACTGGAGGCTTCATTTAGATCAGCCATGACTGGCACAGTGATAAGAAGGCATGCATGGTTGAAAGAACAGGTCTTGCCGGATCATGTTAAAGCAAAGCTGTTAGATGCTCCTATGGATAAGGCCAGTCTATTTGGTACACCTGCTCAGCAAGTAATGAAGAAAATGGAAGAGAAGGCAAAATCTGTACAAACAGTTAAGGATTTCTTACAGGTTCAGCCCCCAAGGTTTAGCAGGAACTGGCCTGACAAAAATTGGTCCTTTCCAGACTCCTCAAAATCTCAGAGGCAGGAATAGACGCTCTAGAGGCAGAAATCAATCCAGAGGAGGTGCCTACAGAGGACGACAGTGGCAAGGCAATAACCGAGGCACAGACACAACCACTGCCACTGCAACAGGACAATCACAGTGACTTGGCTCTGACACCGCCTACCAGGGAGCAAATAACAGCACCTTTAGGCGGTAAGTTAGCCTTATTTTCGAAAAATTGGCACTATATCACAAAAGACAAGTGGATTTTGCAAACCATAGACCAAGGCTACAGGTTCCACTTCCACACCTTACCAGTAAAAAGAGGAATGCCAAACCTACCTCCAAATCAAAAAACAGAAGCTCTAAAGCAGATAGCGCAATTAACAAAGATAGTGTGGAAAGCTGTGGAAAGAGTACCAATAACAGAACAGAGCAAAGGATTCTACTCCAGACTCTTCCTAGTACCAAGAAAAGAGAAAAGTTGGAGACCTATTCTCGACCTGTCCGTCTTAAACACATACATCATTGTCCCAAAATTCAAAATGCTGACCCTACAGCAACTTCTTCCCATGCTGGGCAAGGAGTGTTGGCTGGTAACTCTAGATCTCAAGGAGGCATACCTGCACGTCCCCTTACGACCAAATTGCAGAAGATACCTCAGATTTCTTGCAGGATCAGAGTATTATCAGTTCTCAGCATTGCCCTTTGGCTTATCTACTGCGCCCAGAGTATTCACAAAATGCCTGGCATCAGTAATCGCTCACTGCAGGCTACAGGGAATCCAAATTTATCCATACCTGGACGACTGCCTGTTACAAGCGGACAACAAAAGCAAGCTGACAACAGATTTACAAAGAGTCATTTGCTTACTACAAGCCCTGGGATACACAGTCAATTTACAAAAGTCAAGACTGATACCATCCCAAACAAGAACATTCTTGGGTGCGGAATTGGACACAGCAAAACAAATGGCATTCCTAACTGCAGAAAAACAAAAACAACTCCCTCTTTACTTCTTGGCATTAACAAAGCAGAACAAACTAACAGCAAGAAAAGTACTGCAGGCCTTGGGCTTCATGGCATCATGCATAATCTTGGTCCCATATGCCAGACTGCATATGAGAAAGCTACAGTGGTACCTAAAGAATTTATGGTCTCAACTCAGGCACAGCTTAGAAACCGAAATCCCACTAATCCCATGCCTGAAACAGGAGTTCCTATGGTGGGCTCAAGCATGCCATTCAAACCCAGGCTTGCCCTTCCACAACTCTCAAGCAAGCCAAACCATCACAACGGACGCCTCAGACCTAGGCTGGGGGGCGCACATGTTGGACAAATGCATACAAGGATTGTGGACTCCAGACCAGCTGCACCTGCACATAAACCAAAAAGAAATGCTGGCAGTAAAACTAGCAATCCAGAAATTCAGACCATTCCTCAAAGAAGGCCATTTAATGATCAGGACAGACAACACCACAGTCATGTGGTACATCAACAAACAGGGAGGTACTCATTCATACCCCCTATGCAGAATGACTCTGGACCTTTGGAATATGGCTCTGAGCTACAACATCCAGTTACAGGCAATATTTGTGCCGGGAAAAGAAAACACCCTAGCAGACATGTTAAGCAGAACCACCTCGGATGCTCACGAATGGATGCTACACCCGGACATCAAGGCCATCACAAAGAAATGGGGAATGCCACAAATAGACCTATTCGCATCCCCGCTCAATCACCAGCTCAAAAAATTCTGCACAAGGACATACCACCCACTTGCATGGAAGGTGGACTCTCTATCCTTCAGTTGGAAAGGCCTGACAGCATATGCATATCCACCTCTTCCTTTGATGCACAAGGTACTACTGACAATCAAAGAGGAACGCCCAAGGATAATCCTGATAGCTCCGAATTGGCCAAGACAATACTGGTATCCATTGCTGAGGAGCATGTCTCAGGGGAGAATGTGGTCAATACCCCTGATGCCTTTGATGTTAACTCAGAACAACTACAACATCATGCACCCAAACCTAAAAACCTTGCAACTGACTGCCTGGAACATCACATAGCAGCAACTAACCCAGACCTATCCCAAAGGGTTAAAGACATTATCCTTGAAGCCCGCAGACCTTCAACCAGAAGGAACTATGCAGGAAAATGGAAAAGATTTGTCATTTGGAGTACTGAAAGAGGAAAAGATGTGTCGAACATAGATATTGCTAACATCCTGGAGTACTTGGCAGAGCTTCTACATACAGGCCTGTCCTATTCCTCCATCAAGATACATGCATCAGCTATTTCAGCAGAATACAGCTTCGATCCACCTGTCTTTTCGCATCCTCTACTCAGGCAGTTCCTCAGAGGGATCAAGAATGTAAAACCTCCTAGGAAACCACCATTACCAGCATGGGACTTGAACTTTGTGCTAGAAAAATTGACACTCCCTCCATTTGAACCAGCAGCAACAGCAGATCTTCAACACCTATCATGGAAAACTGCTTTCCTACTGGCAATTACTTCAGCAAGGAGGGTTTCGAACTACAGGCCTTAATGGCAGTACAACCCTTCCTAATCTTCCATCAAGATAGGGTGTCCATGAGAACTAATCCTACATTTATGCCTAAGGTGGTATCCAGAGTGTCTTTAAACCAGGCAATCCACCTACCTACCTTCTTTCCCAATCCACAGAACAGGGGAAAGACTGCTGCATACCTTGGATGTACATAGACAGTTACGCTACTACCTGGACAGAACCAAAGGTGACAGAAAAACTGACCAGCTTTTAGTAGCCTATGCAACAGGAAGGGAAGGAAAAGCAATTTCCAAACAGACAATCTCCAAATGGATAGGAAATTGCATAAGATTCTGTTACTCCTACCACGGAAAACCAATTCCACAGAACATAAGACCTCATTCTACAAGGGCTACAGCCACTACCACAGCTTTCTTACGAGGAGTGGCAACCAAGGACATTATTGAGGCGGCTACTTGGACCTCCGTGCATACATTTGCCAAGCATTATAATTTACCTCTATACTCTAGATCCCGAGCAGGGTTTGCCACTGCTGTACTGCAAGGGATCCTAACTACACCATAATTCTTCTTCCTCCTTCCCTAGTTTGGCTATGGTATTCTACCCATTTGTTATGACTGCAGATGCATCCTTGAAGGACATAGTACAGTTTTGTACCTACCATAAATGTAGATGTCCGAACAGGATAGCATCTGCAGTCAGGATTACCCACCCTCCTTCCCCTCTGTGGTACTCCTAGGGTATTTACCCTCCTAATAGCTAGCTGGGGGGGGAGTCTCTTATGGTGTATTTGTTTGTATATATGTACATACATTATTATTTTTTGTGTTTGCCTTCTACTTTTTTGGAAACATTGGCATTTATCCAAAATTTAGCTTACCAAGAGGGCAACTGGCATCTGGGGCAAGAAACACTGAGGAAAATGGCGCCGGCTGATGCCTTTATACCCGAAGACCAGCAGAGATGACGTCGGGTGAAGTGCGACATCAGCTGAAGCTGGACCCAGACTTTGGAATCCGGCCGACCGAAGGGCTGCCTGACGACAGGACAACCCATTTGTTATGACTGCAGATGCTATCCTGTTCGGACATCTACATTTATGGTAGGTACAAAACTGTACTATATGAAAGTTTAATTATTTATCATGATAGATTCAGGTTTCCTGATTTTTTTTTTGTCCACTTCAACCTCCGTCCCTTCTGCCCCCTTCCAAATTGACCCAGGCGACTTTGTGGTGACCAGATAGTTTCTCTGCAGCTGTCTGAGCAGTCATACTATCGGGGAGGATCTTCACAGCCACAAAACCCAACGTTTTTAAATAACTGGTGTTAGTTGTTCAATCTGAAGTTCCGTTATACTTTTAACGTACACCTTTCAGCCATCACAGCCTGACTCCTGAGCTCTTTTTTTCAGTAGGGAAGCTGTTAATATGCTCATTTAGTCACCTGTGAAGGCACCCCATCCTACCAATCTTAATTTTATGCTTGGAAAGCTAAATCTACCTTTGAGTCCGGACCTTCAGGGGCATCTGACTTCCAGGGACCTGAAATCCTTATTTTAGGCAGCCGTTAACTTGACTTAAAGGGTCTCTAAGCTTCAAGTCTAATGTGCACAGAAAGTCCTATATGGTGTTCCACAGAGGACGTGAGCCAGGCCTGCCTTCCCACCAAAGATGGTGTCCGAGATGAAACTTTAGCTCGACTGCATCTAGATTCTGTTATCCTCAGAGCAAAGGGAAAGTTATTTACCCATTGGGAACATTTATTGGCAGGTCAGACATTACCTACAAGAACCAAAAAATTCAAACAGTCTGAGCATTCATTCGTCTCCTTGACAGGCAAGGCAGGGCTCCTTGCTCCAGATCTTTCTTTCCTGAATCAGTTTGTGATGGTGCTAGTGCCCAATTTCAGAATGCTTTCACTTGTTAACCCTTCTTAATTTTAACTTTTTAGTAACATTCCTATTCATCCAGATGTCGGGCTTTTCTTAAAGTTGTATGCATTCGGGTCACATTATCAGGTTTCTGCCTTACCACTTTGGGCAATCCACTACTCTGAGTGTTCACATTGTTTCTAGCTCCTGTAAAACCCCATTACAGGCTGCAGGGTACCCACACTTTCCATATTTAGATGACTTGGTTATCTTTACAGAGTCTTCAAAATGCCAGGAATCTCACTTGGGTAAGAGATATCCTACACAGGCTAGAATTCTAAGAGAACATTTAAACCTTTTGACACTTATTGCCCAGGAGTGTATTTCTGGATAGTCTGCTAGACACCTCAGATGTTCTTCGTCTTCCCTTGCTGCAGTCCTGACAATTGGGTATAGTCCGCGTCCCAGTCGGCCCGAATACCAGAGCGGTCATGGCGCTTAGACTGACGCCAGTACGTCAGGGTACTAATGCGCATGACCACGCCATTTCCTCAGTCTTTTGCCGCATGGTCCGATGCAGAAGCAATTTTGCGAGTGCAGGTTGGCGTTTGAGATTTTAAACCGAGTTTCAGACCGAAAACAGAGTTGGCTAAGTAACCCGTTGGGAACATTTTGGTTTTTCTTGCCTCAGTATTTAACCGGATGTCAGAAAAAGTGAATAACTGTATTTCTTGTGGGAAGCAGATACCGCATAGGGATTATCATACATTGTGTATACCTTGTTTAGGGCCTGAGCACGACGTTGTTGGTTGCCGCTCTTGTGCTAGATTTAACAAGCGCACTATTAAGAGGAGGCTTGATTGTGCTAGGTTAGTGTTTGGGAAGCGTTGCAATTATACTATGCCGCCGGATGCTCCGACGCCTGCTTCATCTAAGAAGCGCAAGGACAAAACAGTGAAGTCTAGGGTGAGGAACCGCAGTCCCGGACGCCGGTCCTTTAGAAGGCTCAGGGAGCCAGAGGTTTTGCCAGGAGTCTCTATGGAGTCTCAGGCAGATACTTTACTGTTACAGGATGTGCCCTCTCAGGAGGTAGGCCAGGCTGAGGGGCTTCTCAGGTAGCTGTTCTTTCCTCTCTTCCCAAGGTAGTTAGGGCCTCTCCTTCTGTTGCCAAAGCTTCTTTTAGAGGGGCCAAGTTCAGCTTCTGTGGCGCTTCTCCTAGCATTTCCGGCTCTGTGCCTAAGAAACATATGCTTAAAATGGCAGAAGATTTGATTACTCTGATTAGAGGTTCTATGCCCCCACCTGATAAGAGGCCTAGGGTGGAACAGGAGTTTGATAGTTTTGAACAGTGTTCACAGGCTTCAGAGTCTTCTGTGGAAGACTTGCAAGAGTTTCCTACTTATTCTGATTCTGATGTGGATGATTCCACTCCTTCAGCTTCTCCT
The DNA here is from genome assembly GCF_019279795.1 of Protopterus annectens. Lineage (NCBI taxonomy): Eukaryota > Metazoa > Chordata > Ceratodontiformes > Protopteridae > Protopterus > Protopterus annectens. The sequence continues at coordinate 2,495,288 of NC_056746.1, forward strand.
CCTGAGGATTTTTCATTTTCAGAGACTCTTCACTCCATGAGGGAGCACTTTAAATGGGAAGGCCAAGATTACTCTGACTCCAGAAAAAGGCTTAGGGAATTCTTGTTTTTGCCCCAGCATAGGCCCTTAGCTATTCCTCCTCTGTTAAATGTGGTGGAGGATGTTTTTGCAGAGGCTTCTCTGAACCCTGATTCCTTGCCTCCTGCTCCTGTTAAGCCTGATAGGTATTATAGGGTGCCCGAAGCTCATAAGTATTTGTTTAAGAGTCCCAGGGCGGACCCAGAAACTGTTTCTCAGGGGCCTAAAGGTGTTAAAGCTTCTGTGGTTAAAAATCCTGTACCCTCTGATAAAGAGGCAAGGGCTTTGGATAGGTGGGGTAAGAAAGTATATACTTCTTCCACTCTAGCCATGAGGGCGTTGAATTGTCAGTTTCATATGCTGAAATATCAGAATTATCTCCTTTCACTATTGAAATCTAAGGTGGATGCTTTGGCGGAAGGTATTGAGTGTAAAGAATTGCTGGATTTGGTTCATGTGTCTGAACAAGTGGGTAAGCATTCTTTGCAGTGTGGTTTTGATGCTGTTCAGGCCTCCTCGAGGGTGGCTGCTACTAGTTCTGTTCTTCGCAGACATGCATGGTTGAAGGATCAGAATTTAGCTGAGCATGTTAAGACCAGAATTTTGGATGCTCCTTTACAGTCTGTGTTGTTTGGACCGCCTGTGGAAGCAGTTTTAAAGAAAATGGAGGACAAAGCTAAGTCTATGCAGACTGTTAAAGATTTTTTGCAGGTGCAGCCTCCAGTTTAGTAGAAATTGGCCTGCTAAGGGGTGGACATATCCTGCTTATGGTTCCCAGTCTAGGGGTAGGTCTAGACGTGGTAGGGGCAGGGCTCAAGGTTCGTTTAGGCCTAGATCAGACAGTTCACCTGCTCAGACTTCTGGTGAGGGCAGGGGTCAGTCCTTTCGTAAGCAGAACCAATGACCTGCCTTTTCAGCTGCCAGTGGACTCTCGTCTGGCAGCTCCTTTGGGAGGAAGATTGTCTCTTTTCAAAGAAAATTGGGATTTAATCACTCAAGACAGATGGGTGCTGGATATCATTCATCACGGGTACAGATTTTATTTCCACACAATGCCCCCTTTCAAAGGCATGCCAGATGTTCCTCCTTCACAAAGAAAAGAGGCTCACAAGCAAGTTTCTCAGTTACTCCAGATAGGGGCTATTCAGCCAGTCCCTGTATCAGAAAGGGCTTCGATTTTATTCTCGCCTGTTCCTAGTACCAAAGAAGGGGAACACGTGGAGACCAATTTTGGATTTATCTATCCTCAACACTTATCTGGACATTCCCAAGTTCAAGATGTTGACGTTACAGCAACTGTTACCTCTGCTGGGCAAGGATCACTGGATGGTAACTTTGGATCTCAAGGAAGCTTACCTTCATGTGCCCATAAGGCTAAGTTGCAGAAAGTATCTGCGGTTTCAACTGGAGATTTTCATTATCAGTTCTCTGCATTGCCCTTTGGCTTATCTACTGCCCAGAGTATTCACAAAGGTTCTGGCTCCAGTGATAGCTTACTTCAGGCTTCAAGGCATTCAAATTTATCCTTACTTGGACGACTGCCTGATTCTGGCTCAAGAAAAGGAACACCTTCTACAGCATCTGGAATATGTCATAGCAGTGCTAAGATGCCTAGGGTATTCTGTGAACGAAATAAAGTCCAGTCTAGTACCCTCTCAAGACATGTGCTTTCTGGGTGTGAGACTGAATACAGCAGCCCAGATGGCCTTTTTAACCCCGGACAAACAAAAGAGTCTGTCACTTTACTTCCATCAACTATCTCATCAGTCCGTGCTGACTGCAAGGACAGTCCTTCAAGCATTAGGGTTCATGGCATCTTGTATTCTGGTGCTTCCCAATGCCAAACTGCATATGAGGAAGCTGCAATGGTATCTCAAAATGTATGGACACAGCACTGCCAAGATTTGGACACTGTCATTCAAATAATACCTTGCCTTCAAAAGGAATTCTTGTGGTGGGCTCAGGAATGTCACCTAAACAAGGGACTCTCTGTGACCCGCCAGAGGCGAGTCAGATTTTAACGACAGATGCCTCGGACACTGCTTGGGGAGCTCATCTAAATGGAAAATGGATACAAGACAAGTGGCCTGCCAGACTACAGCATCTACATATCAACATGAAGGAGATGTTAGCAGTCCAGTTTGCATTGATGTCAAGGAGTTACTTCTTCCAGGGCAGGTGTTGATTCTGACAGACAACACAACTGTCATGTGGTACATCAACAAGCAAGGGAACACATTCTTATCCTCTATGCAGGCAAGCAATGATTTTATGGGAGACTGCGTTAAGCCTGCAACTGACTCTTCAGGCAAGGTTTCTGCCAGGTGCACAGAACTCCCTAGCAGATGTATTAAGCAGACAAATCATGGATCCCCAGGAGTGGAAACTGGATCTTCATGTATTTCAGAAATTGACAGTGTCATGGGGAACTCCAGACATAGATCTGTTCGCTTCTCCACTAAACCACCAGCTGCCAAAGTATTGCACAAATGGGTTTCATCACACAGCTTGGATAGTGGATGCTCTGTCTTTCAGTTGGAAAACCTTCATGTCTATGCCTTTCCACCTCTACCTCTTCTTCCAAAGGTATTACTAAAGGTCAGACAGGACAGGCCAAGGATGATTTTGATAGCTCCAGATTGGCCTCAGCAACACTGGTACCCACTTCTAAGGAGTCTTGTAAAGAAGCCTCCATGGCCTTTACCTCTGATTCCTCATCTGTTATCTCAGAAGGACGGTCATCTGCTCAATGTCAAGCTTCAATCTCTTCATCTCACAGCTTGGCATATTCTGTGTTGAAGCATGGTAGGTCTCAGCTTCCTCAACAAGTTTTAAATGTGATTATGGAAGCTAGAAGGCCTAGTACTAGGAGAGTGTACGAGAAAAATGGAAGAGATTTTTATTTTGGAGTACAGCAAAGAATTTGGAGATTTCAGAGCCTAATTTGAGTGTGGCTCTTCAATATCTTACTGAATTATTGGACAAAGGTTTGTCCTTCTCTTCCATAAAGATTCATGCTGCAGCAATTTCAGCTCACTATGATTGTGACCCACCTATGTTTTCGCATCCTTTGTTCAAGCAGTTTCTTAGAGGGGCAAAGAATATAAGACCCCACGAGCTCCTACTCCTGCTTGGGATCTCAATTTTGTGTTGGAAAAACTTACTCTACAACCTTTTGAGCCTGCAGCTACTGCTGAATTGAAATATTTGTCATGGAAGACTGCTTTTCTGTTGGCTATTACTTCTGCAAGAAGGGTGTCTGAGTTGCAGGCCCTTATGGCAGTAGAGCCCTTTTGATTTTCCATAAGGACAGGGTATCATTACGCACTAATCCTTCCTTTATGCCTAAGGTGGTTTCTAGTGTGGCTTTAAACCAAACTATTCATTTGCCTACGTTTTTGCAGATCCTCAAAATAAAGGGGAAAAGATTTTGCACACTTTAGATGTACACAGGCAATTGCTATTATTTGAGCAGGACTAAAGATTTTAGGCAGTCTCAGCAGTTACTTGTTTCTTTTGTTTTGAGTTCACAGGGCAAGCCTGTGTCAAAACAAACTATTTCTAGGTGGATTGGCTTTTGCATTGCATTTTGTTATTCCCATCATGGCAAAGAGGTTCCAGCTGGGATTAGGCCTCATTCCACTAGGGCTACTGCCACTTCAACAGCATTTCTAAGGGGTGGCAACTAAGGATATTCTGGAAGCAGCTACTTGGAGTTCAGTGCATACTTTCTCTAGGCATTATCACCTGCCTATATACTCTAAGACTAGAGCTGGTTTTGCCACAGCTGTTTTACAAGGCATGTTGTCAGCTCCTGCTACTTTATAATTTGCCAGCCTCCCTTACCTCTGCTTTGGGATTCTACCCAATTGTCAGGACTGCAGCAAGGGAAGACGAAGAACATAGTACAGTTTTGTACCTACCATAAATGTAGATGTTCGAGGATTCCTTGCTGCAGTCCCTCCCTCCTTCCCTCTGTGTTTCAGGGTGGTTGTGTAGGTGAGTTTACATGCTTATATTTTTGTATATATTACTGTATATATTGTACATGTTTTTGGTGCAGGTTGTTTTGGGACTTGTCTTTTGGGTCTTCTGACATCTGGGGCAAGAAAAGACTGAGGAATGACGCCGGTCATCGCATTAGTACCCTGACGTACTGACGTCAGTCTAAGGCGCCATGACCGACGTCAGCCTTATACTCTGGTATTCGGGCCGACTGGGACGCGGACTATACCCAATTGTCAGGACTGCAGCAAGGGAATCCTCGAACATCTACATTTATGGTAGGTACAAAACTGTACTTTCTCAGGATTCTAAGACTCATGGCATGCATGATTATCATAGCTAGAGGTTCATAGATTAGTACTAGGCTAACTGCCCTTGTGAGCCATTTTAAACCTAGCCAATATTTCCTTGTAAGCCTCAAACCCTGCACCTTGTATTCAGGAGTTGAGGGAACCTCGGAAGAACAGTCTGTTTCAGCGGCGACCTTTGTGGAAGCTGTTTTGAAGCCGATGACCAGCACCTCCCCGGAGCCAGCCCAGTCACAGACTACCATTGTGGTTGAGGGGTAACCAGACTTAAAGCCTCCAACCAGGTCCCTCCTGTGGAAGCTACTTCTGTTATATTGGCATCCGATTCCAGGTCTGTGCCCAAGTCTACTCCATCCAAAAGAAAACAAAAGACCAAACATTTGACCATGACTAAGGAATCCCTACCGCACTGGCAGTCCTTCACTTCCTCCTTGATGCAGGCCTTTATGGCCCTTATGCCTTCAGCCTCATCACCCTGTACAACTCCTAAGCCCTAGGCATGCTTCTCTCCCCACTCCAACCTTTCAGGATATGGAATAAGAGCAAGACAATGATTACTCCTCTTCTGAGTAATCCATCTCTTACACCTCACAAATTGCTTCTTTTCAGGAGTAGTACTCCCCCAGATGAAGAATCTATTGAGGGAGACTCTCCTCCAGGGGATATTACATTTGGTGGAACTATCACCAAAATGAAATATTTCAAATGGGAGACCTCTCAAATGTCAAACTCAGAAAAATACTTTGAATTGTTACAGGTAGAATCTCCCTCACCTTCTGCTATCCCACCTGTCATCCCTGCATTCTTGGATGACTTTTCCTCTACATTTAAGACACCAGACTCTCAGCCACCTGCCCCTAAATGCCCAGATTGCTTTTGCAAGGTACCAGAGTAACAAAAATTTCTAGTCAACCCCCCCTCCCCAGCAGACCCAGCTGTGATTGCCATATATCAGGACAAACGATCCAGATTCATTCAGTTTGCCTCAGTCTTGCCCACTGACAAAGATAGCAAATCTATGGTATACACATCTTCCACTTTGGCTATTAGAGCCATCAACTATCACTCGTATGACCAAATTTGCTTTGGACCTGGTCTGTCAAGCTAACACCTTGCTAGCCAGTACTCCTGACTGCCCCATTAAAGCTGACATTTCTTCAAAACTTTCTCTGGCTGCCGAATTAGCCAAGACTCCCTTATCAGATGTAGCTATGATGCTGCAGAGGCTTCTGCTCCCTCTGCAGTATCTGCTTCTGTTCCCATGAGATATTCCCTGCTTAGACTTCAGCACCTACCAGAGGATTTAAGTTTAAGATTCTGGATGGCCCCCCCGGACCCCAATTTCCTCTTTGGAAAACAATGTGCAGATCTAGTAAAGAACATGCAAGAAAGAGAGTAAGGAATTACAAGACGTAAAGCATTTATTGGTGTCCCCCATCCCCAAATACTATATGAACTACCCGGCCAAGGCCACTTTTGTAAGATGTAAACCAGCCCCTGCTGGGTCTACCTCTTGCAGCCCTAGAAGAGCTAACAGAAGGCCTACCTCTTCCAGGACTGCTGCCTCTCAGCCTCCACCTAGGCAGCCTTTTCAAGATAGGAGGCCCCAGCAATGCGTGACTGACTTGCCCCCCCCCCCCCCTACCCCTCTGTGCCAGTCTCTCACTGCCTGCCCTTTCGGAAAACCACCACCACAGACAGATGGGTCTTGGCCATCATCCAAAAACGATACTTCCTTTCCTGGAAAGAAAGGACACCCTTAAGAGGCATTCCCTTTCCCCCCAGAAATCGGACATCTTTTGCCACAAGTCCTGACAGACCTTCTGAACTTGGGTACCATAGACCCTGTCCCCTCAGGACAGCAAGGAAAAGGCTTCTACTCTCTACTGTTCCTGGTCCCCAAAGAAGACGGACCATGGAGACCTCTTCTTGATCTTTTCTTCCTAAATCTATTTTTCCAGGTGCTCACCTTCAGAATGCTGTTGCTCCCAAGCCTTCCTCCTCTCATACCTTCCAATGCTTTCAGGACCACATAGGACCTAAAAGAGGCTTACTTGCACATTCCCATACTATCCTCCCACAGAAAATATTTGTTTCTCTGGAGACTCCTCTTATTTCCAATTTACTGCCTTGCCATTTGGTCTGTCCACTGCCCCCAGAGTCTTCACAAAATGCCTTGTACCCGCCATTGCAGACCACAGGGAATTCAGATTTAATCCTACCTAGATGACATCCTGATCCTGGCGGACTACAAATAAACCTTTTCTGCACATCTGCTTTTCACCATGTCCCTCCTACAAAATCTGGGGTTTACCCTCAACCTCTGCCTTCCCTAGCCCCAGAGCAAGAAAGATATTTTTGGGTTGCAGAATCAGGACAGACCTAATGAAGGCTTTTCTACCCAAGACAAAGTCGGCTCCCTGACCTCCCATTTCAAAGCCCTGTTGCAGACCCGTGTAATCACTGCAAGACAATTCCTGAGGACCCTGGGCCTTATGGCAGCACCCATCCCTATGCTTCCACTTGCCAGATTGCATATGTGGAAGCTACAGTGGTATCTAAAAATACATTTGGGCCCAACACCAGCATCCCCTGGAACAAGAATTCACACACTTAACTTGCCTAAAGGCAGAGGTCCACTGGTGGATTCAACAAGTACAGCTCAATCCTGGCCTTTCCCCTTCAGCCCCCACTCCCAACTTGGGTAATGCATACAAACTGGATTCAACAAGTACAGCTTAATCCTGGCCTTTCCCCTCAGCCCCCACTCCCAACTCGGGTAATACATACAGATGCATCTTACTCGGGATGGGGAGCCACCTTGGCATCCTACATAATTCAAACATGGCATCCTTCACTAAAGACCAAATACATCAATGTGAGAGAAATTACAGCAAATGTTCGTGTTTCACTGTTGCAATCCTAACCAATGTGTTATCTGGCTCCTGGTAGCCCTCGATCGACCAGAATACCAAAGGTAAGTAAATGACATTGGCTGACTATGGTTGTGAAGGACATCAGTACGTCCGATACAAAAGGAGGCAGCCGACGTCACTTCCTCAGTCTTCCTTGCCGCGGAGTACGAAGCAGAAGCATTTTTGCACGAGTGCTGGTCAGCAGTTTACCTTTTTGGTTTCCAACTACAAATTTGAAGTCAACTACAGCTAAGTACCCCGTTGGGGATCCTCTTTTCTTGCCTTAACAAATGTCAGAAAAAGTCAATTGTATTATTTGTGGAAAGCAGATTCCCCATAGAGATTTTCATTCCCATTGTATTCGTTTAGGCCTTGACCACTATGTTCCTAATTGTGATTTCTGTGCTTCTTTTAATCCGCTGACTGTTCATCGTTGGGCTAAGCTTTTAGCTAAGCATTTTGGAGTGTGGCCTAAGTTTCAGTATGGCGTCCGCTGGTCTTCAGGCTTAGGATATCCCTAAAGTGTAAAGACAAGGACCGCGACAGGCTTCAGAAGGTCAAGTATTCAGATTATAAGTTAGTCGTTAGTCCTGCAGTAGCCAGTGAGGCGCCTTTGCAGCCCTTGCAGTCCGCGGATTTTCAACCGCAGGCCTTTGTTGAGACCATTTCAGAGACCCTTGGCCTAGTGTTTCACTGTTGCAGTCATTACATTTGGGTTATCTGCTGGCAGGTTGCCCTCAAGTCTTGGGTCCTGCGTCGGTTGCTCTCTCTTCTTCCATGATGTCAGGGGTATAAAACATGCAGCCAATGCCATTAGATCATTCTTTCTTGCCGCACGGTGCCAGAAGCAGTTTGCGAGTGCCGGTCGGCAGACTCCTGAAATTTTCGTTTTAGAATTTCAGAACCAAAGTGTTCAACAAAAAAGCTAAGTACCCTGTTGGGGAAACTTTTTCTTGATCCTTACCGATGTCAGTAAAGGTTAATAATTGTATTGCTTGTGGGAAGCAAATACCTCATAAGGTTTTCATTCGTACTGTATTCCTTCCCTAGGCCCTGACCACAACATACCTTGCTGTCGGTTTTGTGCTAAATTTAATCAACGCACTATTAAACATCTGTATATTTTTGCTTCTAAATATTTTTTGCTCACGATTTAATTATCCAGAAATGTCTGTTAGCAATCCGACTACCGGAATACCCAAAAAAATACAAAGACAGGCCGTCGAGGTCCAAAACTGACAACGCTGCTTCTAAACAAATCGCCAGTTCGCAGGTATTCAGTTAGGCGCTTTCGCAGCCCCTGATACCCGCTACTTCTGATTCGCAGGCCTCTACTGAGACCCATTCAGAGTCTGGTATGCTGCGAGTTGCTTCAATTATGGAACCCACGGATGTCTACCTTAGATGGGTCCGGAGCCACTGTGCAGGCACCAGCTTCTGAGTGTGTTTTCAGGCCTACAGATTTGTATATTAGACCGACGCCATCTTCAAAACTAAGACCAGAATCAAAATTTGTCTAAAAAAAACGCCTGGGCCACATGTGCAGGCCCCTATGCCTAAAAATCAGATCAAAATGGTTGAAGATTTAATTACTCTGATCAGGGCTAGCCAACCCCCCCCATACCTCTCAACTGTCCCTGATTTTCAGGGATGTTCCTGATTTTGACTCAGTTTAGCTCTGTCCCTCTTAATCCCTCCTAAAACTAGTGACTTTTGGAGGAAAGGTGGTGTATTACACTTAATGAATAATGACAATAATTAAGAGTTATAGGCTTCTTTTACTTCAGAAAATGTGTATTAAAGGAGTACCGCACCCACAGACTCAAACATGTTTAAAACATCATGTCATGATGTTTCCTACACTTTAACAGCACTCTGGGATTATTTACAGGATTTTAAATATTTTTAAATGCAATTCCAGACTCTGACCACCTGGAGGCTGGCATATTGACAAGGTTTGGATAAATCAGGTTGCCATCCAGTATCCCAGAAATCATTGTTTGGCTCAAAAATGTTACATCATGCAGGCCTCTGTTTGCCTAAAGTTCCTGTCATTTCATAGATGTTGCATGTGTACAAAGTACTGAGTAAAATAGAACAGTGTAAGTAACATTACCTGCTGCTGGATGACTACTTAAAACAGAAACAGTGCAAATGCCACAGAACACACTCAAAGTGCTGTTTACTGCTGCCTTTTTCTAATTTAGTTTAAATGGCACTAATTTGTGAGAATGAATTCCAGTCCATTAACTTCTCCCCTCCCCCATAACACTTAGCTTCCCTAGCTGTCAAAGTCCTGAGGGTAATTTCACCTGGTAATGCCATTGATTGGCAGATCTCAGCAGGGTGCTAGACTCATGTAATTGAATCTTTGCTCTAGCATTTCCTTTGTTAGAGGGGACATGTTTTTGCTGCACTATAGCCATGGCCTTACTTGACTGCAATCACATCCAGTAAGGTCTTGCACCAAGGAGCTAAAGAATAAAACATTTATACTATTAACTAGTTTAGATCTTTATTAGTTTGTGTTAACGTATCACTTCATGCTTCCACCTTGTTAAAAATTAAGATTTACATGTGCAAAGTGTGTTGGTATGCTGTGTTTGCCTTCATATGTTTTTACTCCACTGGTTGGTTTGCAAAAAAAAAACCTTTTGTAGTGTCCCTGGATTTGTCTTTGAACATACAAACCACATTGCTATATTTTCCCCTTCCTTTTTCTTGTGTCCAGAAGTCACTTATAACAAAGTAAATTTTTTATTGATTTTTTTTTAATAAAGGACATCAAGGTTAACTTACCTTGAATCAGATAATGGATTTGATTGCAAAGAATCACTGTTGAAATATTTGTGCATGGACAAACTCCTTTACTAAATCTTATTTGCCAGCTTCCAGTTCAATTGGTGCTATGGCTTTAATATACTGGTGTGTTTGCTCATGCCTTCCAAGTATTTCCACCATTACATACCAGTTTTGCAGTGTAGTAACCACCCGACATGCCCATACGCCTTTAGCCATCAATATGCAGCTACTCCTGTTCATGTGAGTATGTGAATTCATTTTCAGACTTAAGTTGTGGAAGCTGCACTGAATAATTCTAGGTGCTTGTTTAGAGCTACTCTCATGTTAAGCCACTATGAATATGTTGCACTGCCACCTCTGATACCCGGATAATGTTTTAATCTTTCTATTCCCCGCACTGCACACTAGCAGTATCTGGTGCAAATACAACAGAGAAGTATGCAAGCGATACACCACCTAAGCATCATTTGCCGTGCAGAATGTACAAGTATGCCTACCAAATTTCTGTGTTTCCAAACATCGGTGTTGCTACACTACTACTGAATAAAATGAACAGCACTCAGGCTGGGGTAAGGACAAGGGAGCCATGACAACAAAATGGGTGGGTCTTATTATTTTAGAATCAGATGACGGCTGTGGTGATGTCACTTTGGGGGAGGGAACTGATTAAAAAAAAAAAAGGTACCTGCACTGCCTGGCCTCGATGTCAGTAATTGGGCGACTCCAGCAAGCTTTATTCAAACGTGAGAGAATCATTTTGTAAGTGAAACCATCACAGTATGAGAAGGTAGGCTTCTGTTACAGAAGGGGAATTATAAAAATTGTAAATTCTTTATTGTTGCTTTACAGAGGACAATGTAAATAAGGAGGAAAAGGGCCGTGAAGTTGAGGAATACATTAGAGAAACCTGTTGTACTCGTTTAATTCATATGCTCCGATTCTGTCAATGTTTCAAGTTAGTAGCACTAATATTTTAAGTGTCCCTGATTGTCCCTGATTTTTTTCTTTACTTGTCCCTGATTCTGTTGAAATTTGTCTCCAATTGATTGAGAGGTCTGCCCCCCCCCCCCCTTCTAAGAGGCCTAGCCAAGACATTGATTATGAATCTTCTGAACAGGATTCTATTTCTTCTGACTCTTCTAATGAACAGGATTTGTCTACACAAACTTATGAGGACTCTGATGCAGAAGATTCCATTCCTTCTGCTTCTCACCCTGAGGATTTTTCTTTTGGGGAAACTTTAAGGGAACATTTCCACTGGGAAAGTCAGGATTTCTCTGAATCTAGAGAGACTTGGGGATTTTCTTTTTCTTCCTCAACATAGGCCTTTGGCTATACCTCCTGTTATAGACATTGTTGATGATTTCTCAGAATGTAGTATGGCTCCTGATTCCCTGCCTCCAGCTCCTTGCAAGCCAGACAGATACTACAGGGTTCCTGACTCCCACAAATTCCTTTTCAAAAATCATATTGCAGATCCTGAAACCATTTCTCAGGGTCCCAAGGGCATTAAGGCGTCTACTGCTAAAAATCCTACCCCTTCTGATAGAGATTCCAGGGTGCTGGATAGATGGGGTAAGACTGTTTACACTTCTGCAACCTTGACAATCAGGGCTTTAAACTGTCAATTTCATATGCTTAAATATCAGCAGCATATCATGGGACTGCTTAAACAGAAAATTAATTTCTGACTGTGTGGAAAATAAAGCTTTACAGGATTTATTGCATTCATCTGAACAAGTTGGAAAACATACTTTGCAATGTGGTTTTGATTCTTTGGAGGACTCTTGCAGGGCTGCTGTAACTGGGTCTGTGCTAAGAAGGCATGTTTGGCTCAAAGAGCAAACTTTGCCTGATCATATTAGATGCTCCTTTTACAACAGGACAGTCTCTCTGGTAATAAGGCTGAAGAAGTTTTAAAAAAGATGGAAGATAAAGCTAAATCTATGCAAACTGTGAAAGATTTCTTACAAGTGCAGCCTCCAAGATTTATTAGGCACTGGCCTACTAAGAACTGGTCCTTTCCAGTTCCTTCGAGAGCCACTCAAGTCAAACCCAGATATTCTAAAGGCTCCAGGTTTCAGTTGCAAGGGACTTTTAGAACAAGACAATGGGGTGCCTCCTCCAAATCTGGAAACAACGCACCTCCCTATGGTAAGCAGTCTCGGTGACTTCCATTTACACTTACCAGGCACTTAACTTTTAGCCGCCCCTTTGAGGGAAAAACCGGCACTTCATGCCAGAAACTGGCAACTTATAACCCAGGACAAATGGGTTTTAAATATAATATCCCAGGGATACAGATTTAATTTCCACACATTGCCAATGCCAAACAGATGGCCAGACTTGCCCCCAAATCAGTGGGCAGAGGCCCAGAAAAAATTACTGTCCCTCATGAACATGGGGCAATTCAACCGGTACCAGAAAAGGGACAAGGTTTCTATTCAAGACTTTTCCTGGTACCCAGAAAAGACAAATGGCGTCCAATTCTGGACTTGTCTTCTCTAAACACATTTCTGGACATTCCAAAATTCAAGATGCTGACTCAACAGTTACTTCCTATGCTAGGCAAAGATGCCTGGTTGGTAACTCTAGACTTAAGAGGCTTACCTGCATATCCCAATCAGGGTATCTCGCAGAAGATACCTCCGCTTCAAAGCAGGCTACTTACATTACCAGTTCTCTGCACTGCCCTTTGGCTTATCTACTGCGCCCAGGGTCTTCACAAAGAGCCTGGCTCCAGTAATTGCATTTTGCAGACAAAGAAATATTCAAATATATCCATATCTGGACAATTGTCTAATTCAGGCAGAAAACAGTGACATTCTTCTGAAACATCTGATGTTTGTAAAAAGGGTTCTATCTTGTCTACGGTACACTATAAACAAAAAGAAATCACAATTGGTACCCTCTCCAAAAAATTAGTCTTGGGTGCAAGCTTGAATACAACTGCCCAGATGGCTTACCTTATGCCAGCAAAGCAAATTCATTTGGTAACTTCAAACAGGTGGCCACAAAATCCCTGCTATCTGCAAGACAAATTCTGCAAGCCTTGGGGTTCATGGCCTCTTGCATTCTTCTATTTCCATATGCAAGACTGCATATGAGGAAACTTTAGTGGTACTTAAAAAGTTTATATAGTCAACACGGTCACAACCTGAAAACAGTGATTCCTATCGTAGCTTGTCTGCAACTAGAGTTCCTATAGTGGACAGAGGCCTGCCATCAAAACAAGGGACTGCCATTAACTCCACCACCTACTGCTGCCCAAACTCTAACTACAGACGCATCAGACTGTGCTTGGGGAGGGCTCATCTGGCAGGGAAGTGCATTCAGGGCAAATGGAGCCCATATCAAATGCACCTTCATATCAATCAAAAAGAGATGCTAGCTGTACAGAATGCACTGACAGTCTACAAGGGCTACCTTCATCCAGGACATTTAGTGATAGACAGACAACACCACAGTTATGTGGTACATAAGCAAGGGGGTACACACTCCTACCCCCTTTGCAGACTAGCCATGGCATTGTGGAACACTGCCATGACCTATCAAGTACAACTACAAGCTCAATTCCTGCCAGGAAAGCTGAGTACTCTGGCAGACGAACTAACCATAAATCTCATGGACCCACACGAATGGAAACTGGAACCACGGATTTTCAACATGTTGACACGCAAATGGGGGAGTCCAGTCATAAATCTTTTTGCATCACCCCAGAACTATCAGTTGGACAAATTCTGCACAAGAATTCATCACAAAAAAGCCTGGAAAGTGGATGCTCTATCATTCAGCTGGAAAAGCCTATCAGTCTATGCTTTTCCCCTCTGCCTCTGCTCTCCAAAGTTCTACCAAGTCAAACAGGACAAACCAAAAATGATTTTGATTGCTCCAGACTGGCCTCGCAATGTCACATCTGCCACCGTGGCACCTGCCTCAAACACCTTACTTACTGTCTCAGCAGAACAACCAAATTCTGCACACACAGCTGCAAACTTTGATTCTTGCAGCGTGGCTAATCACCTAAATTCACCCTTGGCATCCCTCGGCAAACCTGTGATGGAGGTCATTTTGGAGGCAAGAAGGCCTAGTACTAGAAAATCTTATGCTGACAAATGGAAAAGATTTTGTGCCTGGAATTTATCACAAGGGAGATAAGCACAGCAGTGCCTAATATTCCTCAGATTTTACAATACTTAACTGAGATGCTTCACAAGGGCCTGTCCTTTTCTTCCATAAAAATCCATGCCTCAGCCATTTCAGCTCATTACAACACAGAGCCTCCCCTCTTCTCTCATCCTCTGCTAAAGCAGTGTCTGATAGGCCAAAAACTTAAGACCACCCAGGAGAGCTCTAACCGCTGCCTGGGACCTCAACTTTGTATTGTAAAAACGTACTCTTCCTCCTTTCGAGCCAGCTGCTACTGCAGACTTAAAATTTCTCTTGAAAACAGCTTTACTTTTAGCAGTCACTTCAGCTAGAAGGATTTCCGAATTGCAGGCAGTTATGGCAGTGGAGCCTTTCATTATTTTTCATGTGAACAGGGTGTTTCTCAGGACCAATCCATCCTTCATGCCTAAGGTGGTATCCAGTGTGGCTCTTAAACCATTCATTTGCCAACTTTCTTTTCCTATCCACAGAACAAGGGGGAGCAGATTCTGAATTCATTGGATGTACACAGACAGCTTAGATTTTACTTAAACTGAACAAAATCTCTTAGAAAATCTGATCAACTACTGGTGGCATTTGCTGCATGGGCAGAGGGAAAGGCTATTTCAAAGCAGACTTTCCAAATGGATAAGCCATTGTATTAGATGTCCTTCAAGGATGCAACTGCAGTCCTGACATATGGGTTGTCCTGCCTCAGGCAGCCCTTCGGTCGGCCGGATTCCACAGTCTGGGTCCGGCGTCGGCTGATGTCACTCTTTCCCCGACGTCAGAGCGCCTGGGGTATAAAAACGTCAGCCGATGCCATCTTCAGTCTTTCTTGCCGCGTGGCGCCCGAAGCAGAAGCAGTTCGCAAGTGCCGGTTGACCAGCTCCTGTGTTTTCAGCTACTGAAGTCTTCAAAAGCTAAGTACCCTGTTGGGGACCTTTTCTTGCCTCAGCCGATGTCAGATAAGTGAAAAAGTTAATTGTTTAACTTGTGGGAAACAAATACCTCATAAGGATTTCCACTCTTACTGCTTACCCTGCCTAGGCCCAGAACACAACGTCTCGGCCTGTGCAGCTTGTGCCTCTTTCAATAAACGCACTCTTAGGCGTCGGTCAGAGTTTGCACAGGATTATTTTGGGGAAGATTTCTGTTATAGCATGCCGTCGGAGCTTCCTACAGCACATTTACCTAAAAAACAGAAGGATAAGGACCGACACCCGCAGTCTCGGCTGACACCATGCTTAGGCCTACCGCGAGTGTCTGTCTCTTCTGAGCCGGTTTCGCAACCGCTACAGACAGACGACACCGCTCCACCGGTTACTTCGGTACCGGAGGCCAGCTCGGTGCTGGTTTCTGTGCTCCCCTCAGACCGTAGCCCAGGATATTTCTGACACCATTTCAGTGGATAAGACTACTCCAGTGCGTGGGGCTGCCAGGCCTCCAGTGTCTATGTCCATTAAGACCTACACACGTGCTAAGGCTGCCAAACAGGCTAAGTCTCTCCCTCCAAGATCTGTTTCTCTGGGATCCACTTCTGGTTCTCAAATTTTAAGTTTAGCTGAGGACCTTATTTCTTTAATTAGGGGTTCACAGCCTCATCCAGATAGAGGCTCTCGGCCGCCTTCTGACAAGAGGCCTAGGGTTGAGCAGGTAGACTCCCAGTCCTCCGATGAGGCCTCAGATGATTCTGCACATTCAGATTACCAGGACGAAGCCTTCCCGGCCTAAGAGGATTCTGATGCGGAGGAATCTATTCCCTCTGCTTCTCCTCCTGAGGAGTTTTCCTTTGGGGAAACGCTTCATTCCATGAGGGAACACTTCAAATGGCAAGGCCAAGAATACTCAGATTCTAGGAAAAGGTTAAGGGAATTTTTAAAGCTACCTCAGCATAGACCCTTAGCTATTCCTCCAGTTTTAAATGTTTTAGATGATGTGTACTTAGAATCTAGTGTTTCCCCTGACTCCCTCCCCCCTGCTCCTGTCAAGCCAGACAGGTACTACAGGGTCCCAGACACGCATCAATTTCTGTACAAGGGCCATACTGCTGACCCTGAAACTATTTCTCAGGGGCCTAAAGGGGTTTCCTCCACTACTGCTAAGAACCCACTCCCTTCGGAAAGAGATTTCTAGGGCTTTAGAAAGGTGGGGCAAGAAAGTATATACATCTTCCACCCTTTCTATGCGAGCATTAAATTGTCAATTTCATATGATTCAGTATCAGGAATACATGTTGGATGACTTGCAAAAGAAACTGGCTTCCCCTGAACCATTAGATAGAAAGGGGTTACAGGAATTGGTTCATAATACTAAGCAGGTTAGCAGCCATTTCCTTCAGTGTGGATATGATGCATTGGAAGCTTCATGTAGAGCAGCAATGACAGGTGCGGTCATACGCAGACATGCTTGGTTAAAGGAACAAACATTGCCAGACCATTTGAAAATTAAGCTTTTGGATGCACCACTAGAGAAACATAAGCTATTTGGTGCTACTGCACAAGAGGTTTTAAAGAAAATAGAGGAAAAGGCAAAATCAGTGCAAACAATCAAAGATTTCCTCCAGGTACAGCCTCCAAGATTCAGCAGGAATTGGCCTTCTAAGCATTGGTCCTTTCCTGACAGACAAATTTCAAAGAGGCAAAAACAGACATGGCAGAGGTAGAGGGCAAACTCGAGGCTCCTACAGAGGACGTCAATGGCAGCCTCCGAACCAGAGAGGTGGGGCAGGACCTTCCACTGCTCCGCCAGGACAATCTCAATGACTTGACTTTGACTCCACCATCCAGGGCTCAATTAGAAGCACCTTTGGGCGGAAAATTATCTTTATTCTCAAAAAATTGGCACAATATTGCAAAGGACAAATGGATACTGGAGATAATAGACAAAGGATACAGATTCCATTTTCATACACTGCCAACAAGACATGGCAGGCCAAACCTGCCACCAAATCAAAGGGCAGAGGCACTCAAACAAATAACAAACCTACTTCAAATAAGAGCAATAGAAAAGGTTCCTTCTGCAGAACAAGGACAAGGATTTTATTCAAGACTGTTCTTTGTTCCAAGAAAAGAAAACCAATGGAGACCCATTCTGGACTTGTCCGCACTGAATACTGACTTTACAGCAACTCCTTCCCATGCTGGGCAAGGGGTCTTGGCTGGTAACTCTGGACCTCAAGGAGGCATACCTGCATGTCCCAATCAAAGTTGCAGAAGATACCTCAGATTTCTTGCAGGCTCAGAGCATTATCAATTGTCAGCATTGCCCTTTGGCTTATCTACTGCGCCCAGAGTGTTCACGAAATGCCTGGCATCAGTAATTGCACATTGCAGACTTCAGGGGATACAAATATACCCTTACCTGGACGACTGCCTTATACAAGTGGACAGCCAACAAGCCTGGGTAAAAAACTTGACTGTCATTCACCTACTGCAGGCCTTGGGATACACAGTCAATATTCAGAAATAAAGTCTCGTACCATCCCAACAAATACCTTTCCTGGGTGCCACACTGGACACAAACACCCAGATGGCGTTTCTGACAAAAGAAAAACAAAAACAATTACCAGAATACTTCAGAAAATTGGCAACACACACCCAGATGACTGCAAGGAAAATCCTGCAGGCCCTGGGCTTCATGGCATCTTGCATTCTTCTGATTCCACATGCAAGGCTGCATATGAGGAAACTACAGTGGTACCTAAGTCTATGGTCTCAGCACAGTCACAGCCTGGAAACATTGATCCCACTCATTCCATGCCTTCAAAAGGAATTTCTGTGGTGGGCTCAAGCAAGCCAGATAAACAAAGGTCTGCCTTTCAGAAAGCCTCATACAAGTCAAACCATAACAACAGATGCCTCAGACCATGGATGGGGGGCGCACATGGAGGGCAGATGCATTCAAGGACAATGGACACAAAAAGAAAAGCACCTGCATATCAACCAAAAAGAAATGCTGGCAGTGATACATGCAATCAAGGCCTTCGAAAAGTTCATGCATCAGGGCCATCTACTAATAGACAGACAATACCACTGTTATGTGGTACATAAACAAGCAAGGAGGTACCCATTCCTACCATCTTTGCAGACTGGCAATGAATCTCTGGGATATTTCCCTACAATTGAAAATAGAGCTACAATCCCAGGTTGTACCAGGGAAGGACAATATTCTGGCGGACAGCCTAAGCAGAAACATCATGGATCCACACGAATGGATGTTGCATCCAGACATTTTCTTACAAAAAGCTCAAGCATGGGGAAGGCCGGATATAGATCTTTTTGCCTCACACTTCAATCACCATCTGAAAAAGTTTTGCACAAGGACATACCATCCTCAAGTATGGTAGGTGGACGCCCTCTCCTTCAGTTGGAACTCTCTAACTCTATATGCCTTCCCACCTCTTCCTTTGATGACCAAGGTGTTACTAAAGATCAAGACAGAGCAACCGAAAGTCATACTGATAGCTCCAGACTGGCCAAGACAACACTGGTACCCACTGCTACGGAGCTTGGCACACACCAATCCGTGGCTCCTTCCTCAATGGCCACTTCTGACACAGCACAATTACAGGACACTACACCCCAGCTTGAAAACAGTGAAGCTGACAGCTTGGAAGATTCCATGACTATTACTCAGGATACACTTTCTAAAAGGGTAAAAGATATCATCCTGGAGGCGCGCAGACCTTCCACTAGAAAAACATACTCAGCAAAATGGAAGAGATTTCTTATCTGGAACAGCAAAAAGGGTCAAGACCCATCAGTGATGAGCATTCCACAGATCCTGGAATACTTGGCTGAAATGCTCCACAATGGCCTTTCATAAAAATACATGCTTCAGCAATATCTGCCAAATACAACACTGATCCGCCTGTATTTTCTCGCCCATTGCAAAGACAGTTTCTAAGAGGTGTAAAGAACATCAACCCTCCAAGGAAACCACCAGTGCCTGCATGGGACCTCAACTTCATGCTGGAAAAATTAACTCTTCCTCCCTTTGAACCAGCAGCATCTTCAGAGTTACAATTTCTGTCTTGGAAGACAGCCTTCCTTCTGGCAGTAACCTCAGCAAGAAGAGTCTCTGAGCTACAGGCCCTTATGGCAATACAACCATTTCTCATTTTTCACCAGGACAGAGTTTTTGAGAACCAATCCGTCATTCATGCCAAAGGTGGTATCCAGGGTGTCCCTGAATCAAGCTATTCACCTGCCTACCTTCTTTCCCAATCCTCAAAATAAAGGAGAGACTTCTGCACACCTTGGACATGCACACAGTTGCGCTACTACTTGGACAGAACAAAGTCTTTCAGAAAATCTGACCAGCTTTTTGTAGCTTTCGCTGCTGGATTGCAGGGAAAAGCAATTTCCAAACAGACAATTTTTAAATGGATTGGAAATTGCATTCGATTCTGCTACTCTTTTCATGGAAAAACTGTGCCAGCTGACATCAGGCCACATTCCACCAGAGCTACAGCCACCTCCACAGCCTTTTTAAGAGGAGTGGCAACAAAGGACATTTTAGAAGCTGCTACATGGAGCTCCGTGCATACATTTTCCAAACATTACAACCTGCCTTTATATTCCAGGTCCAGAGCAGGGTTTGCCTCTGCAGTCCTGCAGGGCATTTTAGCTACACCATCTTTGTCTTGGTGCCTACCACCCCCAGGTTGGCTATGGTATTCAACCCATATATCAGGACTGCAGTTGCATCCTTGAAGGACATAGTACAGTTTTGTACCTACCATAAATGTAGATGTCCGATAGGTATGCAACTGCAGTCAGGTTTTCCCTCCCACCTACCCCTCTGTGGTATACTTTTGGGTTTCTACTCCTTATTTTAGCTACCTGGGGTAATGTTTTATGGTGCATTTGTTTTTATACTGTTGTACTTGTCTGGAATTTTTTCTCTCTTTCAAAATTTAGCCTTCCTTAGAGGGCACCTTGTATCTGGGGCAAGAAACACTGAAGAAGATGGCGTCGGCTGATGTTTTTATACCCCAGGCGCTCTGACGTCGGGGAAAGGGCGACATCAGCCGACGCTGGACCCAGACTTTGGAATCCGGCCGACCGAAGGGCTGCCTGAGGCAGGACAACCCATATGTCAGGACTGCAGTTGCATACCTATCGGACATCTACATTTATGGTAGGTACAAAACTGTACTTTTCTGCTATATGCACCATGGTAAAACTATCCCCCAGGGGTCCAGATTTCATTCCACTAGGGCTGCATCTACTTCTACAGCCTTTCTCAGAGGCATTCATACCAGAGACTTTCTAGAAGCTGCAACCGGGAGCTCAGTTCATACATTCACGAAACATTACCATTTACCTCTCTCCTCTAAATCCAGAGCTGGCTTTGCCACTGCTGTCCTGCAGGGCCTTCTAGCTGGTCCTAAGTCAGTACAAGTCCATCCTCCTAACCATAGCTTTGGGAATCTACCCAAATGTAATGACTGCAACAGTGAAACATGAACATAGTACAGTTGTGTACACTTACCATAAATGTGGATGTTAAGAGTGTATTCACTATTGCAGTCCGGGTTACCCTCCAGCCCTGTTTTTTTCTCTTTCTGTACTTATACTTTCCTTTACTATGCTTAAAAGCCTTTTTGGTGTATTTGCTTCAGTTTGGAGATGCATATTTTTGTGTTTTTAATTACTTAAATATTTGGCTCCCTATTTGGGGGCACCTGACATCTAGGGCAAAAATAAAAACTGGTGTAATGGCGTCTGCTGTTTGTTTTATACCCCTGACGACCTGACGCTATGGAAGCAACCGACGCAGGACCCAAGACTTTGTTAATCAGGCCGACTGAGGTCAACCTGCCAGCAGATTACCCAAATGTAATGACTGCAACAGTGAATACACTCTTAACATCTACATTTATGGTAAGTTTACACAATTGTACTTTGCCTCTTCAGCTGGATCCAGAGCCGTTGGGTTGACTCCGGTGTCAGAGGCCTCTGTGTGTTCAGACAGCAAGCTCATACTGACAACCCTCTGCCACTGTGGCAGTTGCCAGGCCTCCCAAGTCCTTCAGACTTGCAGGTAAATATTCCAGCCGTAAGCCTGTGAAGAAACAGGCTCCAGTTTCCTCTCATTTCCCTCACTCTCAAATAGTTAAAATGGCTGACCTTTTAACTCTTAGGGGTTCACAGCCTCCTCCTTCAAAAAGGGGTAGGGATGTCTCTCCCGAGGCTTTGTCTTATTCAGGATCTGATACTTTTAGCAT
Source organism: Protopterus annectens (assembly GCF_019279795.1). Lineage (NCBI taxonomy): Eukaryota > Metazoa > Chordata > Ceratodontiformes > Protopteridae > Protopterus > Protopterus annectens. The sequence goes on from NC_056746.1 coordinate 2,516,779, forward strand.
TTCTGCTGATGAGGAAGTTTCTCAGGTATTTTCTCCTTTTGAGTATTCGGATGCAGAGGAATCCATTCCTTCTGCTTCTCCTCCAGAGGATTTCTGTTTTGGTGATACTTTGAAAACTCTCAGGGAGCATTTTAAATGTGTGAGTCAGGATTATCCCCAATATAAGAAAAGGAATCTGGGAGTTTTTGGATTTGCCTCAGCATAAGCTTCTAGCTATTCCTCCAGTGTTGGAAGTGGTTGACAATGTTTTTCTGGAAAATTCCTTTACTCCAAATTCAGTTCCTCCTGCTCCCAGGGAACCTGACCGGTACTATAGAGTCCCTGATTCTCATTTGTTTCTCTTTAAGAATCCGCTAGCTGACCCAGAGATTATTTTTCAAGGGCCTAAAGAAGTTAAGGCCACTGTTACCAAGAATCCTGATGTTCTTCGTCTTCCCTTGCTGCAGTCCTGACAATTAATACCAGAAGGATTGACGCGGTCATGGCGGCCGCATGGTCCGATGCAGAAGCAATTTGTGCAGGTTGGCGTTCTGAGATTTAGTTTCAGACCGAATACAGAGTTGGTAAGTAACCCCGTTGGGGACATTTTGGTTTTTCTTGCCTCAGTATTTAACCGGATGTCAGAAAAAGTGAATAACTGTATTTCTTGTGGGAAGCAGATACATAGGGATTATCATACATTGTGTATACCTTGTTTAGGGCCTGAGCTGTTGGTTGCCGCTCTTGTGCTAGATTTAAGCGCACTATTAAGAGGAGGCTTGATTGTGCTAGGTTAGTGTTTGGGAAGCGCTTCATCTAAGAAGCGCAAGGACAAAACAGTGAAGTCTAGGGTGAGGAACCGCAGTCGCTCCTTTAGAAGGCTCAGGGGAGCCAGAGGTTTTGCCAGGAGTCTCTATGGAGTCTCAGGCAGATACTTTACTGTTACAGGATGTGCCCTCTCAGGAGGTAGGCCAGGCTGAGGGGGCTTCTCAGGTAACTGTTCTTCCCTCTCTTCCCAAGGTAGTTAGGGCCTCTCCTTCTGTTGCCAAAGCTTCTTTTAGAGGAAGGCCAAGTTCAGCTTCTGTAGGGGCTTCTCCTAGCATTTCGGCTCTGTGCCTAAGAAACATATGCTTAAAATGGCAGAAGATTTGATTACTCTGATTAGAGGTTCTATGCCCCCACCTGATAAGAGGCCTAGGGTGGAACAGGAGTTTGATAGTTTTGAACAGTGTTCACAGGCTTCAGAGTCTTCTGTGGAAGACTTGCAAGAGTTTCCTACTTATTCTGATTCTGATGTGGATGATTCCACTCCTTCAGCTTCTCCTCCTGAGGATTTTTCATTTTCAGAGACTCTTCACTCCATGAGGGAGCACTTTAAATGGGAAGGCCAAGATTACTCTGACTCCAGAAAAAGGCTTAGGGAATTCTTGTTTTGCCCCAGCATAGGCCCTTAGCTATTCCTCCTGTGTTGAATGTGGTGGAGGATGTTTTGCAGAGGCTTCTCTGAACCCTGATTCCTTGCCTCCTGCTCCTGTTAAGCCTGATAGGTATTATAGGGTGCCCAAGCTCATAAGTATTTGTTTAAGAGTCCCAGGGCGGACCCAGAAACTGTTTCTCAGGGGTCTAAAGGTGTTAAAGCTTCTGTGGTTAAAAATCCTGTACCCTCTGATAAAGAGGCAAGGGCTTTGGATAGGTGGGGTAAGAAAGTATATACTTCTTCCACTCTAGCCATGAGGCGTTGAATTGTCAATTTCATATGCTGAAATATCAGAATTATCTCCTTTCACAATTGAAATCTAAGGTGGATGCTTTGGCGGAAGGTATTGAGTGTAAAGAATTGCTGGATTTGGTTCATGTGTCTGAACAAGTGGGTAAGCATTCTTTGCAGTGTGGTTTTGATGCTGTCCAGGCCTCCTCGAGGGTGGCTGCTACTAGTTCTGTTCTTAGACATGCATGGTTGAAGGATCAGAATTTAGCTGAGCATGTTAAGACCAGGATTTTGGATGCTCCTTTACAGTCTGATGTGTTGTTTGGACCGCCTGTGGAAGCAGTTTTAAAGAAAATGGAGGACAAAGCTAAGTCTATGCAGACTGTTAAAGATTTTGCAGGTGCAGCCTCAAGTTTAGTAGAAATTGGCCTGCTAAGGGGTGGACATATCCTGCTTATGGTTCCCAGTCTAGGGGTAGGTCTAGACGTGGTAGGGGCAGGGCTCAAGGTTCGTTTAGGCCTAGATCAGACAGTTCACCTGCTCAGACTTCTGGTGAGGGCAGGGGTCAGTCCTTAAGCAGAACCAATGACCTGCCTTTTCAGCTGCCAGTGGACTCTGGCAGCTCCTTTGGGAGGAATACTGTCTCGTCTCAAAGAAAATTGGTATTTAGTCGCTCAAGACAGATGGGTGCTGGATATGATTCATCACGGTACAGATTTTATTTCCACACAATGCCCCTTTCAAAGGCATGCCAGATGTTCCTCCTCCACAAAGAAAAGAGGCTCACAAGCAAGTTTCTCAGTTACTCCAGATAGGGGCTATTCAGCCAGTCCCTGTGTCAGAAAGGGGCTTGGATTTTATTCGTTCCTAGTACCAAAGAAGGGGAACACGTGGAGACCAATTTTGGATTTATCTATCCTCAACACTTATCTGGACATTCCCAAGTTCAAGATGTTGACGTTACAGCAACTGTTACCTCTGCTGGGCAAGGATCACTGGATGGTAACTTTGGATCTCAAGGAAGCTTACCTTCATGTGCCCATAAGGCTAAGTTGCAGAAAGTATCTGCGGTTTCAACTGGAGATTTTCATTATCAGTTCTCTGCATTGCCCTTTGGCTTATCTACTGCCCAGAGTATTCACAAAGGTTCTGGCTCCCGTGATAGCTTACTTCAGGCTTCAAGGCATTCAAATTTATCCTTACTTGGACGACTGCCTGATTCTGGCTCAAGAAAAGGAACACCTTCTACAGCATCTGGAATATGTCATAGCAGTGCTAAGATGCCTAGGGTATTCTGTGAACGAAATAAAGTCCAGTCTAGTACCCTCTCAAGACATGTGCTTTCTGGGTGTGAGACTGAATACAGCAGCCCAGATGGCCTTTTTAACCCCGGACAAACAAAAGAGTCTGTCACTTTACTTCCATCAACTATCTCATCAGTCCGTGCTGACTGCAAGGACAGTCCTTCAAGCATTAGGGTTCATGGCATCTTGTATTCTGGTGCTTCCCAATGCCAAACTGCATATGAGGAAGCTGCAATGGTATCTCAAAATGTATGGACACAGCACTGCCAAGATTTGGACACTGTCATTCAAATAATACCTTGCCTTCAAAAGGAATTCTTGTGGTGGGCTCAGGAATGTCACCTAAACAAGGGACTCTCTGTGACCAGCAGAGCGAAGTCAGATTTTAACGACAGATGCCTCGGACACTGCTTGGGAGCTCATCTAAATGGAAAGTGGATACAAGACAAGTGGCCTGCCAGACTACAGCATCTACATATCAACATGAAGGAGATGTTAGCAGTCCAGTTTGCATTGATGGCGTTCAAGGAGTTACTTCTTCCAGGGCAGGTGTTGATTCTGACAGACAACACAACTGTCATGTGGTACATCAACAAGCAAGGGGAACACATTCTTATCCTCTATGCAGGCAAGCAATGATTCTATGGGAGACTCGTTAAGCCTGCAACTGACTCTTCAGGCAAGGTTTCTGCCAGGAGCACAGAACTCCTAGCAGATGTATTAAGCAGACAAATCATGGATCCCAGTGGAAACTGGATCTTCATGTATTTCAGAAATTGACAGTGTCATGGGGAACTCCAGACATAGATCTGTTCGCTTCTCCACTAAACCACCAGCTGCCAAAGTATTGCACAAAGGGGTTTCATCACACAGCTTGGAAAGTGGATGCTCTGTCTTTCAGTTGGAAAAACCTTCATGTCTATGCCTTTCCACCTCTACCTCTTCTTCCAAAGGTATTACTAAAGGTCAGACAGGACAGGCCAAGGATGATTTTGATAGCTCCAGATTGGCCTCGTCAACACTGGTACCCACTTCTAAGGAGTCTTGTAAAGAAGCCTCCATGGCCTTTACCTCTGATTCCTCATCTGTTATCTCAGAAGGACGGTCATCTGCTCAATGTCAAGCTTCCATCTCTTCATCTCACAGCTTGGCATATTCTGTGTTGAGGCATGGTAGGTCTCAGCTTCCTCAACAAGTTTTAAATGTGATTGTGGAAGCTAGAAGGCCTAGTACTAGGAGAGTGTACGCAGAAAAATGGAAGAGATTTTTATTTTGGAGTACAGCAAAGAATTTGGAGATTTCAGAGCCTAATTTGAGTGTGGCTCTTCAATATCTTACTGAATTATTGGACAAAGGTTTGTCTTTCTCTTCCATAAAGATTCATGCTGCAGCAATTTCAGCTCACTATGATTGTGACCCACCTTTGTTTTCGCATCCTTTGTTCAAGCAGTTTCTTAGAGGGGCAAAGAATATAAGACCCCCACGAGAGCTCCTACTCCTGCTTGGGATCTCAATTTTGTGTTGGAAAAACTTACTCTACAACCTTTTGAGCCTGCAGCTACTGCTGAATTGAAATATTTGTCATGGAAGACTGCTTTTCTGTTGGCTATTACTTCTGCAAGAAGGGTGTCTGAGTTGCAGGCCCTTATGGCAGTAGAGCCCTTTTGATTTTCCATAAGGACAGGGTATCATTACGTACTAATCCTTCCTTTATGCCTAAGGTGGTTTCTAGTGTGGCTTTAAACCAAACTATTCATTTGCCTACGTTTTTGCAGATCCTCAAAATAAAGGGGAAAAGATTTTGCACACTTTAGATGTACACAGGCAATTGCTATTATTTGAGCAGGACTAAAGATTTTAGGCAGTCTCAGCAGTTACTTGTTTCTTTTGCTTTTAAGTTCACAGGGCAAGCCTGTGTCAAAACAAACTATTTCTAGGTGGATTGGCTTTTGCATTGCATTTTGTTATTCCCATCATGGCAAAGAGGTTCCAGCTGGGATTAGGCCTCATTCCACTAGGGCTACTGCCACTTCAACAGCATTTCTAAGGGGTGGCAACTAAGGATATTCTGGAGGCAGCTACTTGGAGTTCAGTGCATACTTTCTCTAGGCATTATCACCTGCCTATATACTCTAAGTCTAGAGCTGGTTTTGCCACAGCTGTTTTACAAGGCATGTTGTCAGCTCCTGCTACTTTATAATTTGCCAGCCTCCCTTACCTCTGCTTTGGGATTCTACCCAATTGTCAGGACTGCAGCAAGGGAAGACGAAGAACATAGTACAGTTTTGTACCTACCATAAATGTAGATGTTCGAGGATTCCCTTGCTGCAGTCCATCCCTCCTTCCCTCTGTGTTTCAGGGTGGTTGTGTAGGTGAGTTTACATGCTTATATTTTTGTATATATTACTGTATATATTGTACATGTTTTTGGTGCAGGTTGTTTTGGGACTTGTCTTTTGGGTCTTCTGACATCTGGGGCAAGAAAAGACTGAGGAATGACGCCGGTCATGCGATTAGTACCCTGACGTACTGACGCCAGTCTCTCTGGTATTCGGGCCGACTGGGACGCGGACTATACCCAATTGTCAGGACTGCAGCAAGGGAATCCTCGAACATCTACATTTATGGTAGGTACAAAACTGTACTTTCCTTCTGACAGGGAATCTAGGAACCTAGATAGGTGGGGTAAAACAGTTTATACTTCTGCCACTCTTGCTATTACGTCTACTAATTGCCTTTTTCATATGTTTAAGTATCACCAGCACACCTTGGAGGCTATTAAGTCAAAGATAGCAAGTGTGCTTATTTTGGCAGAGTGTAAGGATATGCAGGATTTGTTGCATTCTGCCAGTCTTGTCAAACATTCTTTATATTGTGGTTTTGACATTCTAGAGGCCTCCTGCAGGGCTACAACTACTGGATCTGTTCTCAGAAGGCATGCTTGGCTCAGGGAGCAAGCCCCTTCAAGAGCCTGTCAAGTCTAAGCTTTTAGATGTACCTTTACATAAGGACAGTCTTTTTGTCAGCAAAGCAGAGAAGTGCTCAAAAAGATGGAGGACAAGGTTAAGTCTATGCAAACAGTTGAAGACTTTCTGCAAGTTCAACCTCCTCGTTTCAGCAGGAATTACCCTTCTAAGAGTTGGATGTTTCCTGATACCAGCAGACAACCGCTCGAGGTCCCAAATCTTCTAGGGGGCAGGGGGCTACCCCTCAAATGTCTAAGCGTTTGCATGCTTCCACTTTCAAGGCTAGCAGTTCTAAGCCTACATCTCAGTCCAAACATTCTCTATGACTTTGTCCAACTTCTGCCTGTTCCTGCTTGCCCGGAGAATCCTTTAGGGGGAAGGTTGGTCTTTTTTGCAAATGCTTAGGCCTCCTTCACAGCCAACAAATGGGTACTCAGAACTGTATCCCTAGGTCACAGGTTTTCTTTCCACATCTTTCCAGTACCCAACGGATTCCCGGATGGTCCTCCAAACCAAAGGACAGAAGTAGAAAAGCAAATTTTGTCTGTTACATCTGTGGGCAATATAATCAGTTCCTGCTCAGCAGGTAGGCCAGGGCTTCTATTCCAGACTTTTCGTAGTTCTAAAAAAGGAAGACACCTGGCATCATATCCTAGATCTATCCATTCTGAACTCTTTCTTGGTAATTCCAAAGTTCAAAATGCTCACTCTGCATCAGTTGCTACCAGTGTTGGACAAGGACTCCTGGCTAGTAACTTTGGATCTCAAAGAAGCTTATCTGCACATTCCTATCAGGGAAAGTTGCAGGCAATGCCTTTGTTTCAGAATGGGCAAGCAACATTGTCAATTCTCTGCGCTGCCCTTTTTCTTATCTTTTGCTCTCAGCGTTTTCACGAAGTGTCTAGCTCGTCATTGCATTTTGCAGGCAGAAGAAAATTCAGATTTATCCATACTTGAACAACTGTCTAATTCAAGCAAATTTTCAGGAACAGCTGTTAAAGGGTCTGGAATTTGTAAAGACACTTCTTTGAGTTACACACACAGCATGGGAAAATCAAAAATGGTGCCATCCAAGGAGATAACATTCCTGGGAGCGAGTTTGAACACAGCCGGCCAGATGATGCATCTCACCCAGGAGAAGCAGGCAACTCTCTGTTTATTTCAAGGATTTGGCAAGCCTGTCCCAGCTCTCTGCAAGGAAATACCTGCAAGCTCTGGGATACATGGCCTCTTGCATTCTCCTGATTCCATATGCAAGACTGCATATGAGGAAATTGCAATGGTACCTCAAGAACCTTTGGTGTCACAACACACAGGACCTAGATATAATTATTCCTCTGCTTCCATGCCTGCAGACAGTTTCTATGGTGGGCGATAGCCTGTCTACAAAACAAGGGCATGCCTTTTCGCCCACCTCCTGCCATTCAAGTTCTTACCACGGACACATTGGACTACGCCTGGGGAGCTCATCTGGATGGCAGATGCATACAGGGACATTGGAACGCCCAGCAGATGCACCTGCACATAAACCTAAAGGAGTTGATGCTAGTTCAGCAAGCCTTACTAGCTTTCAAGCATCTTTTTTCTCCAGGAACTCTCCTTGTCAGGACAGACATCACCACAGTCATGTGGTACATCAACAAGCAGGGAGGAACTCTTTCTTACCCCCTGCACAGAGCATGATTCTCTGGTTCATAGCAGCATCCTTGGGCCCGCATCTCCTAGCTCAGTTTCCTCCAGGGAGACTGTTTTGGCAGACCAGTTGAGCAGACAGCCCGTGATGCTCACGATTGGCAACTGAACCGAGCAGTCTTTTACAGCATCATTCAGCATTGGGCACGCCTCAGGTGGATTTTTTCTCCTCCCCAGACAACCACCACCTACCACTTTTTTGCACCAGACAGCATCACAGCAAGACCTGGTGAGTGGATGCTCTGTCCTTCCCTTGGATGCTTCTGTCAGTTTGCCTTCCCTCCTCTTCCTCTCCTTCCTATAGTAGTATTGACGATAAGGGAAGAAAGACGAAGGACTATTCTCATAGCTCCAGACTGGCCCAGATAGCATTGGTATCCACTGCTTCACAGTCCCTCCCGATTTCCTCCTTGGTGTCTTCTTCTGAAACCAGATCTTTTGGTTCAGGAGAGGGGAAACATTCTACATCCGCATATTCAGTCTCTTCATTTGGCAGCATGGCTCATTGTTCATAGGTAGGTACTAGGCTATTGGCCCTAGGGCCTATATAAGCCTAGCCAAATGGTACCCCACCCAAGAAAATTATTTTCCTGTGCCATTGTCAAGCAGAGCCACAGAAGTGATCCCCGGGATGAATTTCCCATCTCCCATCCAATCATCAAGATTTTTCTTGAGTGCTAATGAGGTTTGTTTGATATAGATAGTTTGTTCCAGAGTATGGGAAGTCTCTGAGACAGGAATCTATCCCTCCAGCATGTTCTGTTTAGTGTGGTGACAAGGTTTAGGTCCCTAGAGTGTGTAGCGCGGAGGGACTGGGATTTCTTTACGGGGTGCATGTCCAATAGCTCTAGGTTTGACATAGCTTTGTATGTTAGGCAGAGATTGCCTCTGAGTAGGCGATATGTGACTGAGTAAAGCTGGAGTTTTTTGAGACAGTCTGCATAGGGCATCTGTTTGAGGCCGGTAATCCTCTTTTTGAGGTATTTCTTCCAGTTGTTGTAGATGTCTTGAGGTACATACCAAAAGGGGCGTTGTACTCTATAATGGGTCTGAGTGATGAGTAGAGGGGAACAATGACCTCTCTTTTTTCCTGGATGAGAAACCTTTTGTGATGAGGTGTGCCACGTAGACAGATTTCCTGACTACTGTGGCAATGTGATTATCAAAGGAGAGACTACTGTCCACCTGTGTCCCAAGGTCTCATCACACTTTCAATGTTAAGTAGACTACCGCCTGTGTGGTAGTTCATGGGTACAGAGATTTTACCAAAAGGGATGACAATGCACTTTTTGGCATTGAGCTTGAGGCCATGGCTTTGACCCCAGGCGTCTGTCTCCGTGAGGCCCTTTTGTAGGATATCCACATCGTTAGGAGATTTGATTATGGCTCCTAGTTCACAGTCATCTGCGAACTTTGTTAGCCAAAGACCTTCTGTTTTAGCCTGCACTTCAGAGAAGTAGATACCAAACAGGAGAGTACCTAGGACTGAACCCTGTGGTACACCACTTGTCACTGGTCTGAAGTTGGATTTAGTCTGCTCCTTTCACAGTGTGTTCGGTCAGTGAGCCAGTTGGCAACCCATCTTGTGACATAAGGATTTATACCTAGTTTAGTGAGTTTGTCTATAATTCCAGAGTGGAGGATGGTGTCAAAAGCCTTGGCGAGTTCTAGATAGGCTGTGTACCACCTTACCCTCATCTACAGCTTTGGTGACCGCTTCAAAGAAGTCTATCAGGTTTAGGAGACATAATCTGCCTTTAACAAACTAGAACTGGGTGGGGTCCAGAGTTTGGAGATTACCAATGATCTGAAGTAGGGAGTTCTTTTGTCAGCACCCTGTGGGTCTTGGATCCGATATCGGATCTGAGCTGGCAACTTGTTTCAAGCCAATGGATCCGAGCTCCTAGCTCCTCCCTTCACCCATAATCCCCTGCTAACCCTCCATGACCTCAGATCTAGTTTGCCGCGCTTGTGGATAGCTGGATCCCCTTGAACTCAGCAAATAAATTGTCAGATAAGTGTATTTTTTCTGTCAAACTTTTCTTTTTTGTTTAAAAATATAAAGTGTATAAGTGTTAGGTACCCTTTAGTATAAAAATATATTTCTTTAATTAGTTTTTTCACTCCCGTCGTTTGGTCGTTAGTGAGTGTGTGTTGTGTTTTTGGGGCCTGTGTGTTTGTGTAGTTCTAACTTTTACTTTTAAGTATGGCTGAGGCCCCAAAAGCCATTTTTTCGAAATGTACTGAGTGTGGCCATAAGCTCTCCCCGGCTGATGGCCACACTCGGTGCGTTCGGTGCCTTGGGGTTCAACACCTCTCCTCAGGCTGTACCATTTGGGCAGCGTTCAACCCCAGGGCACTGAGAGCGGAGGTCGAAGCTGGTCTTGGCGGGACTTTTACCCCCGGACTCTGCTCCAGCCTCCGTTACTCCTGTGGCTCCACCACAGCCTGTGGTTGCTGCCATTCCTGCCCCCCTTCCTCCGTCCGGGACTCAAACTCCCGCTAAAGTGTCTGAGGACAGGGAGGCCAGGAGGGAGAAGCACCCCAAGCGCCGGGCCGAGACCTCCGTTTCGGCCCCGCCAGCTAAGCGGGCTTCTCCCTCCACTGCTTCTAGGTCTCCTCCTCGGCTCCGATCCCCTTGTTTCTCCCCGGGGCCCGAGGAGGAGGCGGCCCGATCTCCATCGAGGTCATTGAGGCGGCATTCCAGGCCTGCCTCAGTGACCTCTTCGAGATCTACATTTAGTATGTCAGATGCAGACTTGGACCGGATGATGCGAAGGTTCATCCAGGCCCAGCTGCAGATGGGAGTGCTCTTGCCTCCCCCCCTTCGGGGGGGAGCTCGACACCTTTTTTCCACCCTATTGCTCCTTCTCCGACCCGCTATCCGGGTTTGGAGTGTTCGGAGCCGAGCAGCGTTGGAGCCGGGGGTGGGTCGGCACCGACAGTACTCAGTACTTCGGATCCGACCCTGCCCTCGAGCCTGTCTGATCCGACCTCTCGGAGCCGTGGCCCGAGCTTCGGATCCGAGGGATTCAGTGTGCCTTCGGCTCCGTCCAGGTCGGAGCGCACTGGTCCTCCGGATTCGATGGTCTCTGTGCCGGTTCTGATCCTTACATCGGATCTGAGTGGGAGCCAACTTTCGGATCCAAGAGAGAGTGGTTCTCCCTCGGCCTTCGATGTTGTGGAGAGGGCTCTGTTGAGAGCATCCGGACCCCTGGTCCTTGTTTCGGCTCCTCCCTGCACTCCCTCTCTGCTGGGCCAGGCTTCCATCACCCGGCCAAAGGGACAGCCTGCTTAAGTGTCACAGATGGTTCCATTGGAACAAGATGTTGCTGGCGAGGCCTCCTCGGACAGCCCCCCCGAGGAAGTGCCCCGCAAGCATAAGTGCAAGAGGAGGCACGTGGACTCCCCCGAGTCCTTAACCGAGGACACGGACTTGGAAGAAGGGGAAGGCTCCCCAAGATCGTCCCCTGAGGATGTCTCCTTTGGAGAAATCATGGAGATGCTGAGGATCAGAGGTGGGTGGTCTGCCCCCAAGTCTTCCTCAGGCGAGTCCGTGTTTCTGGAGGCATTCGAAGCAGGCCCGTCTACCTCTTGGGTGTCCCCTCCGGCCGACCCCCTGGTGGACCTCATTACCACCAGGGCGTAGAAGGATCCGGACACCGTGCAGCCAATACCAAAACGCCTGGACAAAATACTTAGCCCCCCCTCAGACCGATCACACTGGAGTAAGGGCCCCTCCGTAGATGCCATGTTGACGGCGGCAGCCACGAAGAGGGAATTGGCTCAGGAGAGCCCCTCAGTCCATCCACCGAGCAAGGAGTCCCGCTCGATGGACCACTCAGGGAAGCGAGTTTTTAGTTCAGCGACCTTCTCGGTAAAGTCTCTGAACTATGTGGCACATGTCCTCAGGATGCAGCGGGATCTTATCAAAGAATACGCTGCCTCCCCTCCTGAGTCCATGTCGGCGGATGACAAGCAGTTGTACTCCACCCGAATGGCCACTCTGAGATCAATTTTTAATACCTCTATGCGGCTATTGTCCCACGCCACAGAGGGAGCTGCTAGGGCTAGCGGAGCAGGCCTAGTCATGAGACGTCAAGCCTGGCTCCGTCATTGTGACTTTATGAGCCTTTAAAGCGCCCTTGACGCCCCTTTCGATGGTTCTGCCCTGTTTGGCAAAATGGTTCGCAAGACACTTGTCCAGAGCGAGAAGGACGGGAAGACGTTGTCTGCCGTCAGTCTGCTTCTCTGCTCCCCAGCGGTCCTTTTCGAAGAACCAAAAGGGTCAGAAGAAGATGTGGTTCCGGAAATCGCAACATTCCCAACCCGCTCTGGACAACCAGTCCTACCGTGGCAGAGGAGGACAGGGAGGACGCCACCCCAGGGGCAGAGGGGCTCAGAGCAACTTTGGGTCCAGAGAACCTTTCTCTGAGCGGCCCGTGCAGCAGCCCTGAAGGGTTGCCCGGCTGCTCCACTCTGGAGGCAGTCTGGGGGTGCTTCTCGGAGCACCTAGCGGCATGGGAGTCCATCACTACAGACCACTGGGTGCTTCACATTATATCCAGAGGGTACAAAATACCATTACTCCATGTCCCCAAACTCAAAAACCTCCCCGATGTACCACCCGATCAGAGGGAGGCCGCAGCTGCAGAAATTCAGCAGCTGCTAAGAAAGAGCCATCCAGCCCGTCCCCCAAGACCAGCTCAGATTAGGGTTCTACTCCAGGTTCTTTTTGGTGCCAAAAAAGACGGGGGACTTGAGACCGATTCTAGACCTTTCCCGCTTTAACCTGTCAGTAACCAAGGAAAAATTCCGAATGGTCACTCAATCTATTCTCCCCCTTTTAAGTGAAAACCATTGGATGGGCTCTATAGACCTCAAGGATGCGTACTACCACATTCTAATGGACAGACGATCCAGGAGGTTCCTCCGCTTCCGGCTGGGAGCCAGTCACTAACAGTTCAGGGTCCTTCCCTTCGGCCTCACCACAGCCCTCAGGGTGTTCACCAAGGTATTAGCAGTGGTTGCGGCCCACCTCAGACTCCAGGGAATACAGGTCTTTCCGTACCTGGACGACTGGGTCCTGACCGCCTCAAGGCATCTACTTTGCTCAGCCAGAGACTTCTTTCTCTGCCTAGCCCCACAGTTAGGCATTACCATCAATGTCAACAAATCCCTTCTGGCCCCAACACAAGTCATAGAATTCATAGGTGCCAGAATAAACACCAGAGAGCTACGAGCCTTCCTAACCTCCGAGAGAATCCGGAACTTGTAACTCCATGTGCGGGCTATCCTCCAATCAGAGACTTCTCCAGCGGAATTGGTCTTGAGGGCACTAGGCTCCATGGCGGCAGCGATTACGCTTCTTCCATGCGGGTACTGCAATGGACACTTCTATCCCTTCCTCTTCACCACCCCATTGCTATCAGCAAGGCTTGCAGGAGGGCTCTATTATGGTGGCTCCAAGCCTCGGACCTCCATACGGGCCATCCCTTCTGCACCTCTCCCCCTCTCGCCACGGTGACCACGGACGCCTCCTGCCTCGGGTGGGGGGGCATTATTCAGGCAGGACAGTCCAAGGCATGTGGAATGACAGGGACCTCCCTGCATATCAACGTTCTGGAGATGAGAGCGGTGCTGTTAGCGTTGCAAGCACTTCAGGATCTCCTCCCCATAGGAACGATTGCGATTCAGTCGGACAACGTGTTGGTTGTCTGGTACATCAACAAACAGGGGGGAACCAGATCTTACCCCCTATGCCGCGAAGCCATGAGAGTATGGGAATGGGCGATCTCCACCAACCGCTTTCTCATTGCAACGCACATTCCAGGACGGACCAACATCCTAGCGGACAAGCTCAGTCGCACCCTTCTTACCCCGTACGAGTGGTCTCTCAATCCACTAGTAGCGAAGCAGATATTCACAATACGGGGGCAACCCTGCTGCGATCTTTGTGCGTCTCCATCAAACACCAAATGTGACAATTTCTTGGCTCTAATCCCCCCCTCCAGGGGAAACTCCAAGAGACTCTCTGGTGCATGCTTGGCCACCCGGTCTACTTTATGCCTATCCTCCTCTACCCCTGATGCTGCAACTCTTACAGAAAGCCTCACGGTTGGGGAGCAGGATGATCCTCATTGTCCCCTTTTGGCCCCGGCAAATTTGGTTCCCTTACCTGTGGTCTCACCTTGTGAATCCTCCTTGGATTCTAGATCCCAGTCTGGATCTCCTCTCCCATCCGTCGAACTTACCGACCCCAAACCTGGGCATTCTGAAACTGACAGCTTGGTTGCTCCAGTTCCACTCCTAGTTAGGACTCCCGGTATCTCTTCAAGCCTTCCACCAGGAAAGTGTACCGCAGTAAATGGAAACATTTTTCCATCTGGGCGGAGCATTATAATCTAGATCCCTTTACGGCTCCTCTTCCGTCTATATTAGACTTCCTAACCGAGCTCTTTCAGGAAGGCGCTAGTTGTTCAACTGTCAAAGTGCAATTGGCAGCCATATCACATTACCATGTGGGACATGATACAGGGCCTTTGATGTCGGCCAAGTTGTGTAAAACCTTTCTCAAGGGCACCTTCATACTACCATGGGATCTTGCACTAGTTCTTCAAGCCTTGAATGCTCCACCTTTTGAACCCGATGCTTCAGTAGATCTCAAATTCCTGTCTTGGAAAAAGGCATTCCTTGTAGCCATCACTTCAGCAGAGAGAGGTTCGGAGCTTCAAGCTCTTTGATCTTTCACCCAGACGGTGTACCTAAAGATCAATCCCTCTTTTCTTCCCAAGATAGCATCAGAAACCAACATAAATCAATCCATAAATTTACCGGTTCTCTTCCCTAAATATCAGAATAAGGGAGAGTACAAGCTGCACTCTTCAGATGTTCATAATTAGAACAGCTGGCCATAGACAATCCGACCAGCTGTTCGTTTCCTTTGCCAAATTTAATTTGGGGAAAGCAATTTCAAAAGTATCCTTATCGATCAAGTCTCTGGGAGACCCGCACCAGAAGGAGTTCGTGCTCATTCTAACTGCTCCATTTCTACTTCTGCGGCCTTCAAGTCCAGAGTTACATTGGATGATATTTGTTCGGCAGCCACTTGGGCTTCATCTCATACCTTTATTAACCACTACAAACTGGACGTGATTTCTAGAGGGAGAGCATCCTTTGGCTCTGCAGTGCTTCGCAATATCCTTCCTTGATCCACCCAAGGTGCAGGTAGCTGGGGACTCTGTCCCGCAGGTTGCTGACAAATGAACTCCCTACTTCCGATTAAAAAGTTATGTACTCACCATAACGTTCCATCTGAGTAGGTAGCTTCACTTGTCTGCAACCATCCCCCCCTCCTTCCCCCTGGCTTTCTGCGGATCTATTTGTAGTTGGATACCCATTTTTTTGGGTAAATATTGAGGGGCAAACTCTATCTGAGGTCATGGAGGGTTAGCAGGGGATTATGGGTGAAGGGAGGAGCTAGGAGCTCTGATCCATTAGCTTGAAACAAGTTGCTGGCTCGGATCCGATATTGGATCCAAGACCCACAGGTTGCAGACAAATGAAACTACCTACTCAGATGGAACGTTATGGTGAGTACATAACTTCTTATTATTGTTTATAAGTTCCATGATGATGCGCTCCATAGCCTTGCAGACCAGGCTCGTCAGGCTGATGGGGCGGTAGTTCTTGGGATCTGTTGTGGCTCCCCCTTTGTGGAGTGGGATAACCGTTGCTGTGTGCCATTTAGTGGGCACAAACCTGAAGTGAGGCTATGATTGAACATGGTACTTGGGTGGGATGCCAATTCGTTCTGTAGTTCATGTAGAACGCAGCCTGGGATGTTGTGAGGTCCCATGGATGCTGTGTTGGCTTTGGAGAGTTTTTTTTTTTACTTGTGCAGCCGTGATTACAGGTACTTTGCATTCTTCCATTATAGAGATGGGTCCTTTAGGGGATGAGAGAGGGGTAAAGTTAGCACCGAACCCATCTGCCAGGATGTTGGCAGTATCAGTTGGTTCTGTATATTTAGTGCCATTGTGCTGTAACTCTGAGCAGATCTAAGTGTTGCCATTGAGATTCTTGACATAGCTATAGAATGCTTTGTGGTTGTCTTTAGAATCAGTGGCGATTTTGTTTTCGTAACTAGCTTTGGAGGATTTTATGAGGGATCTCAGCTTCTTACTGAGGCTGACCAGGGAGTTCCTCCAATCTTGGGATTTTACTCTCTTTTAACAGTTTCTTCTGTTGTAGAGTTTGTTTATAGCAGGGAACCACCAGATTGGCTTCCTTTTTCTGGAGGATAGCATCTTGGTTCTGTTAGGGATTGCACGATCCATGCACTCGTGTAAGTGCTTATAAAGTGCAATTGTATAGGATTCAGCAGTCTAATCTCTATTGTCCGTCAGCATTGGTGTCATGAAGTTTGGCACTTCGGTCTTAAGAAGCGTGAAGTTGGCTTTGAAGAAATTTTTTATGGTGGTTTCCCTAATGGGGGTGGGGCTGGGATGTGTATGTCTAGGGTGATTTGCTTGTGGTTGGATCTGACCAACGAGGAATTGACCTCTGGTGTGGAACTTTTTGCCCATGTTGGTAATGACCAGGTCTAGGATATTGCTGCCCCTGGTCGTGGTGTGGATAAGTTGATCCAAGGCATTGGAATTTATGAATTTGAATCAGTCCATTTTTTCTTCCCTTTCCCAGCAGGTGGTTAATGTACTTTAGGAGGCCTAGCACTAGGAAGTCCTACGCTGGCAAATGGGAAAGATTCTCTCATTGGATGCAGTCTAGAGGGGAATCTTCTCAGCCTACTCTTCCTCTGATCCAGGAATACTTGGCTGATTTGCTTCGGGGTGGTCTTTCATTCTCCTCTGTCAAGATCCATGCTTCAGCCATTTCTGCTCATTGTTCTTTTGAGCAACCCATTTTCTCATCCCCTGATGAAAATTTTTCTCAGAGGTGCTTGCTACTTAAAACCTCCCAGAAGGGCACCTACTCCATCCTGGGATCTTAATTTTGTTCTAGTGAAACTCACTCTTCCTCCTTTTTAGCCAGCTGCCACTGCAGATTTAAAGTTTCTCTTGGAAGACTGCCTTCCTTTTGGCTATAACTTCAGCAAGGAGAGTTTCAGAGCTGCAAGCTTTGGCTGTGGAGCCTTTTCGTGTCTCTCTGAGAATCAGTCCCTCTCATGCCTAAGGTGGTTTCTAGCCTGACTCTTAATCAGTCCATACACCTTCCTACTTTCTTTCCTAATCCTCAAAATAGAGGTGAAAAGATCTTGCATTCTCTTGATGTGCACAGACAGCTCAGGTTTTACCTAGACAGTACTAAAGACATTCGGAAATCAGCGCAGTTATTTGCCCCTGGAGCTCAGGGCAAAGCCATTTCTAAACAAACCATTTCTAAACAAACCATTTCTAAGTGGATTGCACATTGTGTTACTTTCTGTTATTCCTTTCATGGCAAGTTTCCTCCTCAAGGGGTTAGGACCCACTCCACAAGAGCAGCTTCCACTTCTGCAGCTTTTTTAAGGGGTGTCCGTACTAAAGACATTTTAGAGGCTGCCACATGGTCTAATGTTCACACCTTCACAAAGCAGTATAATTTGCCTTTGTTTTCTAGAGCCTGGGCAGGGTTTGCCACTGCTGTTCTGCAGGGCATTCACTTCAATCCTTGATTCTTTTGATGGCTCCTCCCTTTTCTCTAAGCTTTGGTAATCAACCCATTGGTTAGGACTGCAGCAGTGAAACATGAATATAGTACAGATGTTCTTCATGTTTCACTATTGCAGTCATCACATTTGGGTTATCTGCCTGCAGGTAGTCCTCAGCCAGCCTGAATACCAGAGTCTTGGATTCCTGTGTCGATGCAGTCTCTTCTTCCATTACATCAGGTCGTCAGGGGTATAAAACATGCAGCTGATGCCATTACATCAGTCTTTCTTGTGGTGCGGTAGCAGAAGCAGTTTGCAAATGCCGGTTGGCAGACTCCTGAAATTTTCGTTTTCGAGTTTCAGAAGCGAAATCTTCAAAAAAAGGATAAGTACCCCGTTGGGTATCTTTTCTCTTGCTCCAACCGATGTCAGTAAAAGTTAACAATTGTCTTACCTGTGGAAAGCAAATACCTCAATGATTTTCATTCGTACTGCATCCCTTGCTTAGGCCCAGACCACGATGTCCCTCGTCTGATGTCCTTCAAGAATGCAACTGCAGTCATAACATGTGGGTTGTCCTGCCTCAGGCAGCCCTCGGTCGGCCGGATTCCAAAGTCTGGGTCCGGTGTCGGCTGATGTCGCATTTCTCTCCGACGTCAGAGCAGCTGGAGTACATAAGCATCAGCCGACGCCATTTTCTTCAGTCTTTCTTGCCGCCCGGTGCCCGAAGCAGAAGCAGTTTGCAAGTGCCGGTCGGTCAGCTCCTGTATTCTACGATACCGAAGTCATCAAAAAAGCTAAGTACCCCGTTGGGGACCTTTTCTTGCCTCAGCCGATGTCAGAAATTACTGAAAAAGTTAACAATTGTCTTTTTTGTGGTAAACAAATACCTCATAAGGATTTCCACTCTTACTGCCTCCCTTGCCTGGGCCCAGACCACGACGTCTCTGCCTGTGTAGCCTGTGCTCGCTTCAACAAGCGCACTCTCAGGCGCCGGGCGGAGTTCGCTGAAGATTTTTTCGGCGATAAATTTGCCTACACCATGCAGTCGGATCTTCCGACATCGCAAACTCCCAAAAAGCGAAAAGACCGGGACCGACATCCTCGGCCCGCGTCTACCACCGACTCCACGCCAAAACCTAGCGCGAGTGCTCCGGTTCCCTCTGAGACTGTCTCTCCACCGCTCCGAACCGAAGACACCGCATTACCGACTCTGATTCCAGACATTACTCCGCCAGTTATAGACTTTCCTCCGGATACCGAAACCGAGGAAATGCCCGAGACCATTGCTGTAGACAAGGTCACTCCTGCACGTGGAGCTGCCAGGCCTCCTATGGCCATGTCTATTAAGGCCTACACTAGGGCTAAGGCAGCCAGCAAAACAAAGCAGATTACTTCTAAATCCTTACCTCAGCCGACTCTGGAGACACAAATTATGTCTATGGCTGCTGATTTAATTTCCATGATTGGAGGTTCACAGGCCCATCCTGAGAGAGCTTCACAGCCTCCTCCTGATAAAAGGCCCCGGGTTGACCCCTCTGACCCTACTCCTTCAGATGAAGACTCTGAGGGCTCTGTCCACTCGGATAGCCAGGAAGAGCTCTTCCAGACCTATGAGGACTCGGATGCAGAAGATTCCATCCCTTCGGCCTCCCCTCCTGAGGATATTTCCTTTGGGCAAGTTCTGCACACCATGAGGGAACATTTCAAGTGGCAGGGTCAGGAATATTCTGATTCTAGGAAACGCCTTAGGACTTTCCTTAAGAAGCCTCAGCACAGGCCCTTAGCTATACCTCCTGTACTTGATGTTCTGGATGATTTGTATTCTGACTTGTGCTACCCCTGATTCTCTTCCTCTTGCTCCACCCAAGCCAGACAGGTATTACAGGGTCCCAGAAACTCATTCCCATTTATTCAGGGCCCATACTGCTGATTTGGAAACTATTTCACAGGGGCCTAAAGGAGTTTCAGCCTCCACCTCAAAAAATCCTTTGCCCTCCAACAGGGAAGCAAGGTCATTAGAGAGATGGGGCAAAAAGGTTTACACATCCACTACCTTATCTATGAGAGCTTTAAATTGCCTTTTTCATATGTTACAATATCAGGATTATCTCTTAGAAGATTTACAAAAAACATTAGCTTCTCCTGATCCTTTAGACAGGAAGACTTTGCAGGAAGCTGTACATAACACTCAGCAAGTAAGCAATCACTTCCTGCAGTGTGGATATGATGCACTGGAAGCTTCATGTAGGGCAGCTATGACAGGGGCAGTGATTCGTAGACATGCTTGGTTAAAAGATCAACCTCTACCAGATCATGTAAAAGCAAAACGTCTGGATGCACCTTTGGAAAAGAACAAGCTTTTTGGTGCAAATGCTAAGAATGTGTTAGACCATCGAAGAAAAAGCAAAATCAGTTCAGACTGTGAAAGATTTCCTCCAGGTTCAACCCCCCAGATTCAGTAGGAATTGGCCTTCAAAAAACTGGTCCTTTCCTAATCCAGAAAAGTTTCAAAGGGGTAAGAACAGACGTGGCCGAGGAAGAGGCCAATACAGAGGCCCTTACAGGGGACGACAATGACAGCCAGGAAACCAAAGAGGTGACGCAGGGGTTTCACCTGCCCAACAACCACAAACTCAATGACTTTCCTCTACTACCGCCTACCAGGGAACAACTAGAAGCTCCCTTGGGTGGGAAATTATCTCTGTTTGCAGAAAACTGGCACAGACTGACAAAGAACAAATGGATTTTGGACATTATAGACCGAGGGTACAGGTTTCATTTTCATACCTTACCAAGAAAACAAGGCATGCCAAACCTACCACAAAATCAAAGGGCAGAGGCTATCAAGCAAATCACTCTGCTGACTCGAATGAAAGCAATAGAAAGAGTTCCACAACAAGAACAGAGGTTTTACTCAAGACTGTTCCTTGTTCCAAGAAAAGAATCTCAATGGAGACCAATACTGGACTTGTCCGCATTAAACACCTTTCTCATAGTACCAAAGTTCAAAATGCTGAATCTACAGCAGCTCCTTCCCATGCTGGGCAAGGAGTCGTGGCTGATTACTCTGGACCTCAAGGAGGCATACCTGCATGTCCCTATCAGACACAGCTGCAGAAGATACCTCAGATTTCTTGCAGGGCCAGAGCATTATCAATTCTCAGCATTGCCATTTGGCTTATCTACTGCACCCAGAGTATTTACAAAATGCCTGGCTTCAGTAATTGCTCATTGCAGGCTCCAGGGTATACAGATTTACCCGTACCTGGACAACTGCCTCATACAAGCGGACGACAAATTGATGTGGACAAAAAACCTGGATTAATGTCATACGATTACTTCAAGCTCTGGGATACAGAGTCAACTTCCAAAAGTCAAGACTGCAGCCATCCCAGCAAATAATCTTCTTAGGAGCCAAACTAGACACAGCCTCTCAGATGGCTTACCTGACAGAAGACAAGCAAGAGAAGTTAACTCATTACTTCAAAGGTTTAGCAAAACTCACCCAGATGACTGCAAGGAGATTCCTACAGGCCCTGGGTTACATGGCATCCTGCATTCTACTGGTTCCATTAGCAAAACTACACATGAGAAAGCTTCAATGGTACCTAAAAGCATTTGGTCTCAACACAGCAACAACTTGGAGACAATCATACCACTCATTCCATGCCTACAAAAGGAATTCCTATGGTGGGCCTCGTGAGCAAGGAAAACACAGGTATGTCATTCAAAAAACCACAGATAACACAGACCATGACTACAGACGCCTCAGACCTTGGATGGGGGGGTGCACATGGAAGGCAGATGTATACAAGGACAATGGTCTCCAAAGGAAACACATCTGCATATAAACCAAAAGGAAATGCTGGCAGTAATGCATGCCATCGAGGCTTTTCAACACCAACTCCAGCAAGGCCACTTAATGATACGGACAGACAACACCACTGTGATGTGGTACATAAACAAGCAGGGGGGCAATCACTCTTACCCCCTTTGCAGACTGACAATGCAGCTTTGGGAGAAATCACTGAGCCTAAACATCCAGTTACAATCCCAGTTTGTTCCAGGAAAAGACAATGTGTTGGCGGACAGCCTAAGCAGGAATTTCACAGATCCTCACGAGTGGAGGTTACATCCGAAGGCCTTCAGACAACTCACTTAGACATGGGGCAAGCCAGAAGTGGACCTATTTGCCTCTCACCTCAACCATCTTCTACCAAAATTTTGCACAAGGACATACCATCCAAAAGCTTGGAAAATAGATGCCCTCTCATTCAACTGGAACTCCCTAGCAATCTATGCATTCTCACCTCTGCCACTGATGACCTCAGTATTATTAAAGATCAAAGCAGAGAAGCCCAAGGGAATCATAATAGCTCCGGATTGGCCAAGGCAACACTGGTACCCACTACTACGGAGCATATGTCACACCAGGAGGTGGGCCCTCCCTCAGTGGCCTCTACTTTTGTCTCAACACAATTTCGAAACACTGCATCCAAACCTTCAGACACTGCAGCTAACAGCCTGGGAGATCCCATAAATAACTTCAGCTTATCTCTCTTGAAGGAAGTTCAGCGCATACTAACAGAGGCTCGAAGACCATCCACCAGAAAGGTTTACTTAGCAAAGTGGAAAAGATTCAACAATTGGAATACCAGCAAGGGACATGATGCATCATTACTGAACATCCCACTGATCTTGGAATATTTGGCAGATATGTTAAAGAACGGCCTCTCATATTCTTCCATAAAGATACATGCATCTGCTATTTCAGCTAGATACAACACTGATCCTCCTGTTTTCTCTCACCCCTTACTAAGACAATTCCTCAGGGGAATCAAGAACATAAAGCCACCAAGAAAGCCCCCAGTGCCAGCCTGGGACCTCAATTTTGTCTTAGAAAAACTGACTCTACCTCCTTTTGAGCCAGCAGCTTCAGTTGACTTGCAATTTCTCTCATGGAAAACAGCTTTCCTGTTGGCAATTACCTCAGCAAGAAGGGTTTCGGAGCTACAGGCACTAATGGCAATACCACCCTTTATTATTTTCCACAGAGACAGAGTTTCATTAAGGACAAACCCTACTTTTATGCCAAAGGTGGTATCTAGGGTTTCTCTAAATCAAGCCATTCATCTGCCTGCTTTCTTCCCCAATCCTGGGAATAAGGGGGAAAGACTTTGCATACCTTGGACATTCACAGACAACTTCGATACTACCTGGACAGAACCAAGGCCAGTAGGAAGTCTGAACAACTTTTTGTAGCTTACGCCCCTGCAGTCCAAGGAAAAGCAATTTCAAAACAGACTATTTCTAAATGGATTGGACATTGCATCAAATTCTGTTATTCCTTTCATGGAAAGACTGTTCCAGCCAATGTCAGACCACATTCCACCAGAGCTACAGCCACCTCTACAGCATTTTTAAGAGGGGTGCCTACCAAGGACATTCTAGAAGCTGCTACATGGAGCTCCGTGCATACATTCTCCAAACACTACAATCTCCCTCTATATTCCAGATCCAGAGCAGGCTTTGCTTCGGCAGTCCTGCAGGGTTTGATTGCCACACCATCTCTTTCCTAGTGCATACCTCCTCCCCCAGCTAAGCTATGGTATTCTACCCACATGTTATGACTGCAGTTGCATTCTTGAAGGACATAGTACAGTTTTGTACCTACCATAAATGTAGATGTCCGATAGACATGCAACTGCAGTCGGATTTTCCCACCCTCCATACCCCTCTATGCCTAGGGTCCACTCCTATCCCTGTTTCTCTTAGCTGGGGATATCTGTTGTGGTGTATTTGTTTTATTGCTCATTTATTTGTTTGGAATCCTGTTTTTGTCTTCCAATTTGATTACAGCCTTCCTTGGAGGGCACCTGGCATCTGGGGCAAGAAACACTGAAGAAAATGGCGTCTGCTGATGCTTATGTACTCCAGCCGCTCTGACGGAGAGAAATGCGACATCAGCCGACGCCGGACCCAGACTTTGGAATCCGGCCGACCGTGGGCTGCCTGAGGCAGGACAACCCACATGTTATGACTGCAGTTGCATGTCTATCGGACATCTACATTTATGGTAGGTACAAAACTGTACTTTTTGTGCCTTGTTCACCCCCAAACTATTCGTCGTCGGGCTATCTTTGCAGCAAATTATTTTGGTACTCAGTATGCCGAAATGGCTTCGTTAAGCCATCCGACTACCGGTCTTCCGGAAAAAAAAAAAAAAAAAAAAAAAGTAAAGATAAAGACAGAGACAGACCGCATAGGTCCAAAACTGCCGACTCTTCTGTTAAGCTAGTCACCAGTCTGCCGGTACTCGGGCGCTTTCGCAGCCCCTGATACCTTGAAAATCAAAAGGAGCAAAACTAAGAAAATACAAATCGAACTGCACGACCAGGAAAAGTAAAGATTTTGAGCGCTTTCGTCAATTTTTAAGTATGACTTCAGAATAAAATCAAGTTACACACATCTTAAGTAACCAGTGCAATAAATCAATTTAAACTGTAAAAAGTTCATCCACTTTTAAAGGTACAGGCTACCTTAATGCATTTTACTAGTAAGTCTTGTAAATTTTGACCATAGGTGTTATCTCTTTATAACTATATTTTCAAAACCAAGAACAAATAAAATCAGTAACATTCTTGTCGTGGTTGTAAAATACATGGAATATTTAAATGCAGAAGTCTGCTTTTAACTTTAAAAAACTGCTAAGTGAAACCATATCATTGAGCCCTGGACTAGTGGTGGCATTGACCCTCAGTTGCCATAATAGTTCTTTTATACTCCAGTAAAAGGTCAATAGGGCCACCCCTTTCATCTATGATTATCTGTTCCAGAACTATAAACTTGAAATAGTGACCTGGGTGAAGGTTAATATGTCTGGCTAATGCATTTGTACCTCCGATATGCAGGCCTCTACTGAGACCCATTCGGAGTCTGGTATGCCACGAGATGCTTCTTCGACTATGGAACTTGCAGATGTCTTTACCTTGGATGGGTCCGGAGCCACTGTGCAGGCACTGGCCTCTGAGGGTGCATTCAGTCCTACAGACTTGCATTTTAAACCGACGCCATCTTCTTCATCCAGGCCTAAAACCCGTTCCACACCTAGAAAACTAATGTCCAAATCGCATGCTCCGGCCCATATGCTTAAAAAGCAAATGCTTAGAATGGCCAAAGACCTTATTACATTAATTGGGGGAAGCCAGCCTTCCCCCTCTAAGAAACCTAGAACTGAATTTCCTTTTGATCAGGAATCTGATATTTCTGTTCCTTCTGATGACCAGGATTTGCCCTTATCTACCTATGAGGATTCTGATGCAAAGGATTCCATTCCCTCTTCTTCCCCTCAAAGATTTTTCTTTTGGTGAAACCTTGCACACTCTTAGGAAGCATTTCCGCTGGGAAAGCCAAGATTAGTCTGACTCCAAGAAGAGGCTTAGGGAATTCTTATTCCTTTCTCAACACAGGCCTTTAGCTAGCCCTCCTGTTGTGGACATTGTAGATGCTTTCTTGGAATCTAGCCTTTCCCCAGACACTTTACCTCCGGCTCCCAGAAAACCTGACCGGTATTAAGAGTACCTGACTCTCTCAAGTTCCTGTTTGTTTAAGAATCCTACTGCTGATCCAGAGACTATTTCCTAAGGACCAAAAGGCATTAAGGCTACCGCTGCCAAAAATCCTACCCCTTCTGATAGAGATTCTAGAGTCTTGGACAGATGGGGTAAGGTGTAAACTTCTACTACTTTAGCCATTAGGGCTTTAAGTTGCCAGTTTTATATGTTTTAAGTACCAGCAGAATGTTATGGGATTACTTAAACAGAAATTGATGTTGATTTCTTACTGTGCTGAACACACAATTACAGGATTTAATGCATTCTGCAGAACAAGTTGGTGAACATACTTAGCAATTTGGTTTGACTCTTTAGAAGCATCTTGCAGGGCTGCTGTCACTTGGTCTGCATTTAGAAGGTACGCTTGGCTTAAGGAGCAAAACTTGCCAGATCATGTTAAAGCTTAATTACTGGATGCTCCCCTAAACCAAGACCGCCTATTTGACAACAAAGCAGAAGTCGTCCTCAAAAGGATGGAGGAAAAAGCTAAATCTATGCAAACTGTTAAAGATATCCTAAAAGTACAGCCTCCCAGATTTAGTAGGTATTTGCCTTCAAAGAACTGGTCTTTTCCAGTCTCTCTCAGGCCTTCCCAGTCCAAACCCAGGAACAGTAGACCACCCAGGTTACAGTCTCAGGCTGCGCACAGGCCTAAGCATTGGGGGGGGCTCCCACTTCCAAAGCACGTAGTAGTAAGCCACCCCCTATGGAAAAATGGCACAATGACTTACCCTTAGCCCTTCCAAGCCCTGCTCAACTGCCTGCTCCCTTAGGAGGAAAGGTCGCCCTACATGCAAAAAAATGGGAAGTCATTACCCAGGACAAATGGGTTTTAAATAGTTTCCCAAGGATACAGATTCCACTTCCACCCCCTACCAACCCCAAACGGTTGGCCAGACCTACGCCCAAGTCAGTGGGCGGAGGCCCAACAGCAGGTTCTCTCTCTTCTAAGTATCAGGGCTATTTAACCTGTCCCAGCAGAACAAAAGGGACAAGGGATTTATTCAAGACTTTTCCTTGTACCCAGAAAAGACTGTTCCTGGCGTCCTATCCTGTACCTGTCTATTCTAAACACCTTTCTTGTAATCCCAAAGTTCAAAATTGAAACACTTCAACAGCTGCTTCCTATGCTAGGCAATGATGCCTGGTTGGCAACTTTAGACTTAAAGGAAGCTTACCTGCACATTCCAGTAAGGGAATCTTGCAGGAAATACCTACACTTCACAGGCTCCATGCGCTGTCAGTTCTTTGCACTTCCCTTTGGCTTATCTACTTCGCTCAGGGTATTCAGAAAGTGTCTAGCTCCAGCCATTGCATTTTGCAGGCAGAGAAATATTCAAATATATCCATACTTGGACGATTGATTCAGGCAGAAAGCCAGGACTTGCTATTAAAGCATTTGGCATTCATAAAGAAACTTCTAACCTTACTGCCATAAACAAAAAGAAATCTCACCTAGTACCCTGCCGGCAGATTGTATTCCTGGGAGCAAGCTTGAACACAACTTCCCAGCTGGCTTTCCTCACTCCAGACACACAAGTTTATTTGACAACCTACTTCAAACTTTTGGCCACAAAGCCCCAGCTATCTGCAAGGAAAATTATGCAAGCCCTGGGGTTCATGGCCTCTTGCATTCTACTAATTCCATAAGTAAGACTGCATATGAGGAAACTACAATGATATCTAAAAGCCTATGGAGTCAACATTCTCAGGGCCTGGAATCAATGATTCCTATCATTCCTTGTAGAAAGACTGAGTTCCTTTGGTGGGAAGACGCCTTCTACCATAACAAGGAGCTCCCTTTCACTCTACCCCCTGCCACCCAAACCCTAACAGACTCATCAGACTATGCATGGGGAGCTCACGTGGCAGGGCAGTACATTCAGGGCCAATGGAACCCGAGACAGATGCACCTGCATATCAACCAAAAAGAAATGTTAGCTGTACAGAATTCCATGACAGCCTTCGAAGACTGCATCCTTCCAGGACAATTATTGATAGACAACACAGGTATGTGGTACATAAGCGGGGGGCGGGGACCCACTCCTACCCTCTCTGCAGACTAGCCATGGCTCTGTGGAACACAGCCTTGAGCTACTAAGTGCACCTACAAGCTCAATTCCTGCCAGGCAAGATAAATTCACTGGAAGACCTAAGCAGAAATCTCATGGACCCACATGAATGGAAACTGAAATCAAAAATATTCAACCTCTTGAGGAACAAATGGGGGGACTCCAGAGGTAGACCTGTTTGCCTCCCCTCAACTACCAATTGGACATATTCTGCACAAGGACTTCCCGCAGTCAAGCTTGGAAAGTGGATGCCCTGTCCTTTACCTGAGAAAGCCTCTCAGTTTATGCCTCTGCCTCTCCTCTCGAAGGTTCTGCTAAAGATCAAACAGGACAAGCCAAGGACAACACTGATTGATTGCACCAGACTGGCCATGCCAGCACTGTACCCCCTCTTGCGCAGTACAACACTGCTGGAACCATGGCACCTGACTCAGACCCCTTCCCTGCTGTCCCAGCAGGCGGGCCGGATTCTGCACCCTCCGCTTCAAACCTTGAACCTTGCAGCCTGGCTAATTCCTTGAGCTGTCCAATAGCATCCCCTCAGTAAGCAGGTGCTAGATGTCAATCTGGAGGCACGGAGGTCTAGTACTAGAAAATTCTATGCTGAAAAGTGGAAGATACTGTTCCTGGAGCCCAGACTCTGGGGATGTCCACAATGATGCCCAGCTTACTTCATATTCTTCAGTGCTTAACAGAAATGCTCCACAAGGGCCTATCCTTCTCATCAATTAAAATTCATGCCTCTGCCATTTCAGCACATTATAATACTGAGCCACCCATCTTCTCACCCCCTGCTAAAGCAGTTCCTTAGAGGGACCACAAACTTAAGACCCCCTGGAGAGCCCCTACTCCAGCCTGGGACCTTAACTTAGTATTGGAAAAGCTCATTCTCTCTCCCTTTGAGCCAGCTGCAACTGCAGAGTTGAAATTCCTGCCTTGGAAAACCGCCTTCCTTCTAGCCATCACTTCAGCAAGAAGAGTGTCTGAATTAAAGGCCCTCATGGCAGTGGAACCCTTCATTATCTTCCATGCAGACAGGGTTTCCCTCAGGACCAATCCTTCCTTTATGCCCAAGGTGGTGTCTAGTGTGGCCCTAAATCAGTCCATTCATTTGCCCACCTTTTTCCCTAATCCACAAAACAATGGAGAATGAATTATGTACTCTTTGGATGTGCACAACCAACTTAGATTTTATTTGGACAGGGCTAAGCCTCTCAGAAAATCTGAACAGCTGCTAGTTGGCTTTGCTGCAGGGGCAGAGGGGAAGGCCATTTCAAAGCAAACCATTTCTAAATGGAGAGCCAATTGCATTCTTTTCTGCTACAAGCACCATGGAAAACCTACCCCACAGATAGGTTAAGATCACATTCCACCAGGGCTGCATCTACCTCTGCAGCCTTTCTCAGAGGAGTCCCTACCAGGGACATCCTAGAAACTGTTACCTGGAGCTCTGTACATACCTTCACCAAGCATTACTACATGCCTATTTTTTCTAAATTCAGAGCTGGTTTTGCCACTGCAGTCTTGCAGGGCTCAATAGCTGGTCCTAATGCTCTCTAACTTCCTCCTCGCTTCCTTAGCTTTGGGAATCAACCCAAATGTGATATCTGCAACAGTGAAACACGAAGAACGTAGTACAGTTGTGTACACTTACCATAAATGTAGATGTTAGAGTATATTCACTGTTGCAGTCCTGGTTACCTTCCCTCCAGCCCCCCCTGACTTCTCTTGGTTCTACCTTTCCTTTTGTGTATTTAAGTTTTCTGGTGTATTTGCTTTTTGATGGAGGTGTACCATAGCATATAATCGCTTCCCATTGTGGGGCCACCTGACATCTGGGGCAAGAAAAACTGATGTAATGGAGTCGGCTGCATGTTTTATACCCCTGAAGTCATGAAGTCATGGAAGAAGACACTGCACTCGATGCAGGAATCCAAGACTCTGGTATTCAGGCCGAATGAGGGCTACCTGCAGGCAGATACCCCAAATGTGATGACTGCAACAATGATTACACTCTAACATCTACATTTATGGTAAGTGTACACAACTGTATTTTCTCCTGGCCCTGAAAACCTTCAGCCCCCTGCTTCTACCAGGTATGTTCCTAATAATTACAGACCAACACCAGTTATGTGGTATCTAAACTAAGGGAGGGACAAGACCGTACCTCCTGTGCAGACTAGCATTCCAGATATGGTAACTAGCCTGTTGCCACAACCTGTCTCTTGCTGGCATCCTACATCCCCTTGCTTGCAGGTCAACAAATAGGCAGACCTTTTGAGTAGGACATCCTCCCCACAACACAAATGGATGCTGGATAGGACAGTCTTCCTGGATATAGTCCACCGGTGGGGCACTTCTCAAATAGGTTTGCCTCCCCTCGAACAAGCAACTGCAGACCTGCACCAAGACCTACTCCCCTCTAGCCTGGAGAGTAGACACTTTCAGCATCTCTTGGAAGGGCTGTTTCTTTATGCCTTTCCCCGCTTCTGAATGATTCAAAAAGTCCTCCTGAAAATTAGGCGAGACCGACCAAAACTCTTGTTGGTGACTCCCTATTGGCTAAAGCCGCACTAGTCCCCCTAATTCACAATGTAGACAAGGGCAATCACCACAAGTTACCCCACAAGGTGGACCTTCTGACGCAACAAAAGGGAACTCTCATCCACCCACACTTGCAGATGCTGTCACTGACTCTGTGGGTGATAAACTTTTAATTCCCTTCAGGCACCACTGCTGAGAGGAAGCGGTTTCAGTCCTGAGGGACTGTTTCAGTCCCGAGGGAGGCCAGGAAACCTACTACAAAGAAATCATACCTAGCTAAATGGCAAAGCTTCTCAAAATGGTGTCTGGACAAGGGTAAGGACCCATGCATTGCAGACCCTCCACTTGTCCTAGCTTACGTGTCAACTTATAAAAGGTGGACGGTCATATTCTTCAGTTAAAGTTCATCTCTTCGCTATCTCTGCCTGCCTACCCCTAGACCCCCCCATCTGCTAGCCAGGCTCAATGTTAAGCTGTTCTTCAGAGGGGGTCCTACACAGTAGACCTCCAAGAAATCCCATCCCTCCACCCTGGGTCCTGAACTTCATTCTGGAAAAGCTAACCTAGCACCCTTTTGAACCTGCTGGGACAGCTACCCTTCAGATGTGTCCATGGAAAACAATCCTAGTGGCCATAACTTCAGACAGAAGGGTGTCAGAACTACAGGCCTTAATGGCCTGCTGCCCTTACACCACTTTCCATAAGGACAGAGTAACACATAGAACTTAATCCCTCCATGCCTAAGGTGGTCAACGATTTGTCATTAAACCAGTCTATCCATCTACCCACTTTCTTCCCCCTCTCTCACCAATGTGGGGGAAAGGATTCTTCACTCCCTGGATGTACACAGTTGAGATTTTACCTGGACAAATCCAGGACTTCCACTCTGCTCTTTATTTCATACCACCCCAGGGCCATGGGCAAGGCAGTCTCCAAACAGTCACCTGTTGGATCAGAAAAGCCATTTGCTTCTGTTACTCTCACCATGGCAAAAAAACTCCCACTAGGAGTCAAAGATCACTCCACAAGAGCAATGGCAGCATCCGGAGCCGCCGTCAGAGGTCTGAACACTGCTTCCATTATGGGATCAGCTACATGGTCCACCATACACACCTTCAAACGCTACAAACTAGACAATGTCTCCAGAGCGTGAGCAGGATTTGACAGGGCAGTCCTACAGGGATTCTTGGAATCAGCCTCTTCGCTTCCCTTCCTTCCAACTAAACTGTAGTACTCTCGACAACAAGAATACTGCAACATAGTAATAGAAGAACATAGAATAGTTGTGTAAAATCATACAATAACCATAGATGACCCTCTCTTCCATGTTGCAGTATTCCTTTCCTCCTTCCAAAATCCCCTTTTCTTTTCCCAGTACAACATACCCTTAGCCTCCTAGTACCCTATACTCTGCAGTGGAACCTAATGAGCACTACTTCAAAACCCTATGGGCCCTATACCTGACATCACCGGCATCCTCTCCTGCTGGGCCTTATATTCGTGCTGGGCTTGCAAGTTCTGAGGTCTTGGCATACAGACGTCACATTTAAGGTACCTGGCCTATGGCCCCACATGTGACGTCCCATCCAGCTGCAACAGCCAAGCTGAAGCTTTTGTATAGGAGCCGACATACAGTTCACTTAGAGGAAAATCCCGCAAGAATACTGCAACATGGAAGAGAAAGACATCTATGGTTATGGTACGATTTTACATTACTACTAATTCCCTTCTGTGGAGAGTTTGGGACTTTCTCTTCAGTCACCTGTATGGATGGCCATCATGCAGGATTCTTTGGTGAAAGAAAATATGCAGAGGTTGTATTACACCCTTTTCTCATCCCCCGTCACCTCCAGACATTCATCCCATCAGTAGAAAGTGGACAGAAGTAAAATTCTGTTAGAAAAAGACAACTAAGAGGTCCACCAGTGTGTGTCTGTAATCAAGATTTGTTTTGGTTCCAAACAAAAAAAGGACCAACAGCCCAAACCATTATATCAAAAATCCACCTTCAGAATGGTCACAAAGAGGATGATTTTGCTTTGAAGGCAAATGAATTGTTCCATAGTGCTCAAAGATGGCAAAGACATCCAGGAGGTTTATTCACTTCCGACTTGATGGCAGTCCTTTTCAGTTCAAAATCTTCCTCTTTGGTTTCACCATAGCCCCTTCGTGTTCAGTGTGCATCGCAGTAGTTGCAGCCGACCTGAGACTGACAGGGATTTGCACATTCTCATATTTAATACAGTTGGCTCCTTGCTGCTGCAACCAGTGTCTCCCCCTCTCTCTCATATTGAAGACTAAGTACTGTTACAGCTGTGTGAACTACAAAAAAGTCTTCAACCATCCCAGTCTATTTTGTTTATTTGGTGCCATTTGAACACAGCAACATGCACAAGAGGCCACTATTCAGGTAATGAGCTTAAGTACTTTCTTGGATATCACTCCTTTCCATCAGTGACCCCTGATACCTAAAAGTCCTATTCTTATGATGCAGTATTCATTACAGTTGGGAGGTTGCTGCCTGCAGTGCTGACGTCCGGCCAGTATACCAAAATCTTTGGTTCAGGAGGGTAGATGTGACATCCTCTCAGAGCCATAAACTGACTTAGGGTATAAAAGTGATGTCTGCTTATATCCTCTCTAGAATTTTTCTGCTGCAGTGAACATCTAACTCCATTTCGCCAGTTTGGGAAGCAGATCGGTGGTTCTCAGACTACCGCCGCAATCAACTGCTACAAATAAGTACCCTGTTCAGTTTTCTTTGTCTTTTGTTAATTGCCAGGACTTGCATGTCCACTAGAAAGGGGAAGTGTGCTTGTGGGTGACAAATTCTTCACAAGGAGACACACGAAAAATGCGTATTCTGTTTTAGGTGAGGGCCACGACCATATGTCCTGCCCCATTCGCAAATCCTTTCTACCTAAAACTCTTCACAGCCATCTGGCTGTGTTAAAGCTATACTTGGAAAATCAAAGGCTCTGGCGTCTCAAGTTCGGTATGGAGAGTGGAGTAGGCCCATCTGATGAGCTGCCGCGGAAGACCAAGAAAATCGGGCTGGATTCCCACTCTGTGCCTCAGGCGTCCGGGGAGGTTCTTGAGGCTGATGAAAGCCCGGTATCTTTTCAGACCTTCATTTCCCAACCAGCCCTGGGTACCTTGATGGAAGCTGGGATGGCGGTAACTTTGAGTAAGTCCGCTGAGGTTAATCAGCCGTCAGATCCTGGTGGTGGAGGGGGAACCACAGCTCATACAGTCAGAAGGCCCTACATTCACACTACCATCCACCCAGATGTCTGCTCCCACTCATTTTCAGCCATCTACTCTTAAGAGAAAACAAAAACTCAAAACATCCTGAAGCCTGGGTGGAAGTTTTCTTAGTCCTTTAAAGGCATTCCAGGACTTGGACACTGCCACCAGCTGCTTAACCCTTCAGGACCTCCTTTAGAGGTACCTGAGGAAGATGGCTACTATTTGGAGGAATCACTAACCTATGGATCACAAATACTCTCCCAAAGATTTTATTACCCCAGAGGAAGAGGGTCCAATCACCCCGGAGTCTCCTGGTGAATAATTCACCTTTGGAGGCACCATTTCCCTCATGAGGGAACATTTTAAGTGGCAATCCTCAGAGGTCTGACACCAGGGAAAGGTACTTTGACCTACTGAAAATGGAACAATCATCCCTTTGCCGTGCCCCCTTTGCTACCTGCGTTTCAAGATCCCTTCTTGGCCGCTTCCCAAGCCCCAGATTCACAACCCCCAGCCTTTAAACATCCTGACCATTTTTTTCAAGATCCCTCTGGACACCCAATTCCTTTTTAAAAATTCACCAGCAGACCCAGCCGTTATTGCAGTCTCTGCTGATAAAGCATCCAGACAATTGCCTTCTGCTCTCTAACCTACTGATAGACAGAAAGTCATGGACAGACCAGGGAAGAAAGTGCATACCTCCTCTACTCTGGCTATAAGAGCTCTCAACTGTCAAACACACATGGCTAGATATGTCCTGGTCACCATTTCCAAGGCATCTACCCTCTGTGAGGTTCCTGATTCTTTTATAAATACCCAAATTAACACCCTACTTTCCACAGCATTTCAAGTGACTAGGCACTCCAAGTGTAGTTATGATGCTGTGGAAGCTTCTTCAAAGTTTGCTGCATCAGGTTTAGTGCTGAGGCGATATTCCTGGGTGAGACTTCAGCCACTTCTTATTGATGTGCAAACTAAACTGCTTGATGCCCCACTAGACAATAAAGCCCTATTTGGACAGGCTTCAGCAGAACTTAAACCCCTTCAAGAAAAAGGAAAAGAACTTAAGAACCATAAACATTTGCTAGTGTCTCCTATCCCCAGATATCACAGAAACTACCCACAAAGAGCTGCTTTTGTCAGGAGGCAGTATTCCCACCCAGGTCCTCAGTCAGAGGGATGTAGGCAGCCTAGGAAAAGCTCTACACCCAGGTTTCCTTCCACCCCTTCTAAAACCCCCTTTCGGAGCCAGTCTGACCAAACCAGACCACCTCCACTGTGACTCACAACTACTAAGCCCAAACACCTCCCTTCCCCTTCGGCTCACCCTCTCCCTTACCCTCCTGCTGGAAAATCACATCAGAAAACTGGGTCTTCTCAATCATTCAAAGGGGATACTTTGACTTGGTGGATGTTACCCCCTTCCAGGGAATTCCTCAACCTCCCAAAAACCGAGTTAATCTTTTCCCGCCCTCATTCAACAACTGCTAGCTTTGGGCACCATAGAGCACCTACCTTCCACCCAAAGAAACAAAGGTTTTTACTCCAGAATGTTCCTGGTACCAGGGAAAGTCGGCCCATGGAGGCAAATTCTGGATTCATCTTTCCTAAACCTGTTCCTCAAGGTACCCAGTTTCAAAATTATTTCCTTACATTTGCTCCTACCTCTAATACCTACACAGGTCTTCATGGTAGCTCTGGATTTGAAAGATGCCTACCTTCACATTCCTATACACCCAAACTACAGGAAATTCCTATGCTTTGCAGTAGGTTCCTGGCATTTTCCATTCTCTGCATTGCCCTTTGGACTCTCCACTGCTTCTTGAGTGTTCAGAAAGTGTCTGTCACCCTTCATTGTTCACTGCAGAACACAGGCTTTACAAATATACCCATGTCTAGATGACCTGCTAATTCATCTGGACCACCAAGTTCTTCTACACCACCTACAACAGGTGATCTCCACCCTAACTCACTTAGGGTTTACTATAAACAACAGTCTCACCTGAATCCCACTCGACCTGGTTTTCTTGGGAAGCAGGATCAGGACAGACAAAATCAAGACCTTCATTCCAGATCAAAGGATCCTGGATCTTTTGTCTATACTTCAGCAAACTTATCACCCTCCCCTCCTGGGCAGCACAAGAGTTCCAAAGGATGTTAGGCCACATGACATCCCTAATATCCATGTTGCCCCTAGCAAGACTCCACATGAGAACAATCCAGTGGATCCTTAAGGACTTATGAAGCCAACACTCCCACCCCATGCCCCCCCCTCCACTTCAGTGTCTGAAGAAGGATCTTCAGTGGTGGATCTCTGTCATCTGCCTCAACCAGGGAACCTCCTTACAGGCCTGGCCCCCCCTACAACAAGTCTCCACAGATGCATCAGACATGGGCTGTGGTGCAGTGCTACTACATAACCAGAAGCAATTCACCATGCAGGGAAAATGGTCTACACCATGACAAAAGGACCATATCAACATCAAGGAAATGAGGACACTCCTAGCCCTACAAACGTTCAAGTCAGCTTAGGAGCCCTGAAAGTGATTACGGACAATGTGACTGTCCTGTGGTACATAAACGGGGGGGGGGGGGTCAAGATCCTACCCTATTTACAGCCTAGCCACCCAGATCTGGATCCCTAGCATTCACTCCAAATTCATCTAGTACAAGTGTACATTCCCTCTACAGCAGACTCGCTCTGCAGAACTTCAGTTCCCTCTCACAAATGGATGCTTCACAGAGAGGTATTACTGGATCTTATCCACAGGTGGAGTATTCCACAAGTTGATATTTTTGCCTCTTCCCAGAACAAACAGAAGCCCAAGTTTTGCACAAGGGATCCACATCTGCAAGCCTGGAAAGTGGGATGCCTTCTCCTTTCCATAGGAGGAATGTTTCCCTATGCCTTCCCACCCTTCTCATGGATTCAGAAAGTCCTCCTGAAAGTCAAGAGGGACAGACCCAAACTCCTGTTGCTGACCCCCTTTTAGTCAAGACAGCATTGGTTTCCCCTTTTCTATCTACTAGCCAGGGGCAATTATCGCAGGTTACCCCACCGAATAGACTTCCTCACACAGGACAAGGGGATCCCTAGTACACTGTCAGGTGAACAATCTAAATCTGACCTTATAGGTGATAGGGTTCTAATCCCCTTCATACACCTATACTCAGCAGATGTACTCAATGTTCTGCAGGAGGCCAGAAAACCTAGTACCAGGAGAAGTAATGCATCTAAACGGAAGAGATTCTCCGGGTGGTGTCAGAGGAAAAATCAGGACCCTATAATTATTCCGGTACCCTTGGTCCTTTCCTGTTTGTGTGAGCTCCATCACTCAGGACTAACTTATTCTTCAGTTAAAGTCCATTTGTCTGCTAACTCTGATTGTCTGCCCATGATACTGCCTCTGGCCTCTAGATTTGGAGGTCAAGCTTTTCCTAAAAGTGGTATTTGATGTTAAACCCCCCAAAAGCCTATACCCCCCCCCATGAGATTGAATTTTGTCCTAGGAAAAACTTAATTGCCACCTTTTGAACCAGTGCATTCAGTATCCCTAAAACTGTGCACCCTGAAAACAGTTCTGCTAGTGGACCTTACTTCCTCTAGGAAGGCATCAGGGGTACAAGCCCTTATGGCTACCCCTCCTTACCTTATTTTCCACAGGGAATAGAGTTGCATTCAGGACTAACCTCTCCTTCATGCCTAAGGTAGTTAATGAACTCTCATTAAACCAGAGCATTAACCTACCTGTTTTTTTACCCCCACCCTAAAAACGCCTCAGAGGACTCTTCATTCTCTAGATGTTCACAGACAACTGAGGTACTACTTAGACAAAATCAAACCGATTAGAAAGTCTGATCAGTTATTCATGTCCTTCCATCCTAGGGCTCTAGGGAAGGCAGTCTCCAAACAGACCATTTCTGTGTGGATCTCTTTGGCATAAGCTATTCCTATCATGGGAAAAGCTTGCATGGACATGTCAAATCACACCCAACCAGGGAAGCTGCTTCCTCAGCTGCTTTTTTCAAAGGGGTTGATTACACCTCAGTTTTAGAAGCTGCTACTTTGGGCTTCAGTGCACACCTTTACCAAGTTTTACATACTGGACCTAGCTTCTAGAGCTGGGTTTGCCAGATCTGATGTCCTTCAAGGAAGCATCTGCAGTCATAACATATGTGTTGTCCTGCCTCAGGCAACCCTGCGGTCGGCCGGATTCCAAAGTCTGGGTCTGGCCTCGGCTGATGTCGCACTTTCCCCGACGTCAGAGCTTCTGGGGTATAAAGGCATCAGCCGACGCCATTTTCCCCAGTCTTTCTTGCCACGCGGTGCCCGAAGCAGAAGCTGTTCGCAAGTGCCGGTCGGTCAGATCCAGAGATTTCAGCTACCGAAGACTTCTAAAAAAGCTAAGTACCCCGTTGGGGACTCTTTCTTGCCTCAGCCGATGTCAGACAAAGTAAATAATTGTTTAACTTGTGGGAAACAAATACCTCATAAGGATTTCCATTCTTACTGCCTTCCTTGCTTAGGCCCAGACCACGACATATCAACTTGTTTAGCCTGTGCCTCCTTCAACCGACGGACTCTTAGACGTCGGTCGGAGTTTGCAGAAGAGTTTTTTGGATCTTCTTTTGCATATAAAATGCCGTCGGAGACTCCGACTACACATTTAGCCAAAAAAACGCAAGGAAAAGGACCGACACTCGCAGCCCGCGGTTTCGGCTGAAACCACGGTTAGGCTTACCGCTAGTGTCTCTGTTTCGGCTGAAACAGAGTCCTCGGTTCTTACTTCTGCCGAAATCATACCTCCGACAACCGAGGCCAGAGGCCCCGGCTGAGTCGGCTACAGAAATCCCTACCGAAGCAGCAAGCGCACAAGAATTGTCCGACACCATCCCATTGGACATTTCTACTCCTGCACGTGGGGCAGCTAGGCCCCCTGCTTCTATGTCTATTAAGGCCTTCTCCAGGGCTAAAGCAGCTAAAATTTCAAAGGCTTTACCTGCAAAATCTACCTCTGAGACCTTCCTCAAATTCTCAGCCTTGCTGAGGACCTTATATCTCTGATTAGGGGTTCCCAGCCTCACCCAGATAGGGCCTCTCAACCTCCTCCTGACAAAAGGCTTAGGACTGAACCCCCTGAGCCTCTCCTCTGATTACTCCTCGGATGGATCTGATTTATCAGACCATCAGGAAGGACCATACTCACCTTATGAGGATTCAGATGCCGAAGACTCTATTCCTTCTGCCTCCCCTCCAGAAGAATTTTCCTTTGGGGAGACTTTACACTCAATGAGGGAACACTTTCAATGGCAGGGTCAGGATTTCTCTGATTCTAGAAAAAGACTTAGGACCTTTTTACACTTGCCACAGCATAGGCCTTTAGCCATACCACCTGTGCTAACAGTAGTTGATGATGCATATAATGTCAGTTCTGCCCCTAATTCTCTTCCCCCGGCCCCTGCCAAACCTGACAGATATTACAGGGTCCCGGATTCTCACTTTCACTTGTATAAAGCCCATGCTGCAGACCCAGAAACTATTTCTCAGGGCCTAAAAGGTGTTGCGGCTGCCACTGCCAAAAACCCCCTACCCTCTGAAAGGGAGTCAAGAGCATTAGAGAGATGGGGAAAAAAGGTTTATACATCTGCTACTCTTTCTGCCAGGGCTTTAAACGGTCAATTCCATATGATACAGTACCAGGAATATTTGTTAGATCAGCTGAATAAAAAGCTTTCTTCTCCTGAACCTTTAGACCGTAAGTCCCTTCAGGATTTGGTACACAACTCTCAGCAGGTCAGTAATCATTTCTTAAAATGTGGCTATGATGCACTGGAGGCTTCATTTAGATCAGCTATGACTGGAGCAGTAATTCGAAGGCATGCCTGGCTAAAAGAGCAATCCTTGCCAGACCATGTCAAGGCTAAACTCCTAGATGCTCCAATGGAGAAACAAAGTTTATTTGGCTCCCCTGCACAGGAGATTCTAAAGAAAGTGGAAGAAAGCAAAATCTGTGCAAACAGTAAAGGATTTTCTGCAGGTCCAACCTCCGAGGTTCAGCAGAAACTGGCCTTCAAAGAATTGGTCCTTTCCAGACACCTCCAGAGCACAGAGGGGCAGGAATAGACGCCCAAGAGGCAGAGGTCAATCAAAGGGTGCCTACAGGGGTCGTCAGTGGCAACCTGCCAACCAGAGCAGTACTGCCACAGCTACAACTACAACCACTTCCACAGGACAGACACAATGACTTGGCTCTGATTCCGCCTACCAGGGAACAAGTGGAAGCACCCTTGGGCGGAAAGTTGGCTTTATTCTCAAAAAATTGGCATTGCATTACAAAAGACAAATGGACATTGCAAACAATAGACAAAGGATACAGGTTTCACTTCCACACTTTACCAAAAAAGAGCGGAATGCCAAACCTTCCACCAAACCAGAAGCCAGAGGCTCTAAGGCAAATCAACAGTTTACTTCAGATGAAAGCAATAGAAAGGGTACCACCTATGGAACAAGGTCAAGGATTTTACTCCAGACTATTCCTTGTACCAAGAAAAAAAACC
The DNA here is from genome assembly GCF_019279795.1 of Protopterus annectens. NCBI lineage: Eukaryota > Metazoa > Chordata > Ceratodontiformes > Protopteridae > Protopterus > Protopterus annectens. The sequence continues at coordinate 2,556,119 of NC_056746.1, forward strand.
CAATGGAGGCCTATTCTCGACTTGTCCGCACTAAACACATCTCATTGTGCCAAAATTCAAAATGCTGACCCTACAGCAACTTCTTCCCATGTTGGGCAAGGAGTCTTGGCTGGTGACTCTAGATCTCAAGGAGGCATACCTGCACGTCCCTATACGACCAGATTGCAGAAGACACCTCAGATTTCTTGCAGGATCAGAGCATTATCAATTCTCAGCATTGCCCTTTGGCTTATCTACTGCGCCCAGAGTATTCACGAAATGCCTGGCATCAGTAATTGCACATTGCAGGCTTCAGGGAATTCAAATCTACTCATACCTGGACGACTGCCTAATACAAGCAGACAACAGGACAAAACTAATAAAGGATTTGGCTTATGTCATACACCTGTTACAGGCCTTGGGATACACAGTCAACATCCAGAAGTCAAGACTAGTGCCATCCCAAAGGATAACATTTTTGGGTGTGGATCTGGACACAATAACTCAGATGGCTTTTCTCACAGAAGAAAAACAAAAGCAACTCCCATTCTACTTCATGGCTTTGACAAGACAAACTCAGCTTACTGCAAGGAAAGTCCTGCAGGCCCTGGGTTACATGGCATCCTGCATAATCTTGATCCCGCATGCCAGGCTGCATATGAGGAAATTACAACGGTACCTAAGGAATGTATGGTCTCAACACAGACGGTCTAGAAACCATGATACCAATCATTCCATGCCTGAAGAAGGAATTCCTGTGGTGGGCTCAGGCCTGCCAGACCAACAGAGGGTTGCCTTTCAACAAACCACAACCAAGGCAGACCATCGCCACGGACGCCTCAGACCTAGGATGGGGGAGCACACATGGAAGACAAGTGTATCCAAGGCCTATGGTCTCAAGACCAGCTGAACTTGCACATAAACCTAAAGGAGATGCTGGCAGTGAAGCATGCAATCGAGGCATTCAAATCATTCCTCCAGCAAGGACATCTGCTGATAAGGACAAACAATACCACAGTCATGTGGTACATAAACAAACAGGGAGGCACACATTCCTACCCTCTATGCCGGATGGCAATGGATCTGTGGAACCTAGGTCTGAATCTCAACATCCAACTGCAGGCCAAATTCGTACCAGGAAAAGAGAATTCACTAGCAGACAGCTTAAGCAGAACTACCACGGATGCTCACGAATGGATGCTGTATCCACACATCTTCAAACTCATAGCAAACAAATGGGGAATGCCAGAGATAGACCTGTTCGCCTCCCCACTCAACCACCAACTGAACAAATTCTGCTCAAGAGTATACCACCCACAAGCCTGGAGGGTGGACTCCCTCTCTTTCAGCTGGAAGGCCCTAACAGTGTATGCTTTTCCACCTCTCCCATTGATGTACAAAGTTCTACTGAAGATCAGGGAGGAACAGCCAAAGGTGATTCTGATAGCTCCAGACTGGCCAAGGCAGCATTGGTATCCGCTACTGAGAAGCATGTCTCGGACGAACCCATGGCCTCTACCCCTATGGCCTTTACTTCTAACGCAGAACAACTACACGATCCTGCATCCAAACTTGAAAACACTGCAGCTAACTGCCTGGAAAATTGCTTAAAACAAAACCAAACTGTTTTATCTCAGAGGGTCAAGGACATTATCCTGGAGGCTCGCAGACCCTCCACAAGAAAAACTTACTCAGCAAAATGGAAAAGATTCCTCATTTGGAGTGCATCAAAGGGTACAAATGTCACACTGGCAAACCTAGCACACATCCTAGAATACTTAGCAGAATTGTTCCACAATGGCCTGTCCTATTCTTCCATTAAAATTCATGCTTCAGCAATTTCAGCAGAGTACAACATGGATCCTCCTATCTTCTCTCACCCTCTCCTCAGACAATTTTTAAGAGGGATCAGAAATGTAAAACCTCCAAGGAAACCTCCTCTGCCTACATGGGATCTCAACTTTGTGCTGGAAAAATTAACACTACCCCCTTTTGAACCAGCAGCATCAGCAGACTTGCAGTTTTTATCTTGGAAAACTGCTTTCCTTCTAGCAATCACTTCAGCAAGAAGAGTATCCGCGTTACAAGCCCTAATGGCGGTGCAGCCTTTCCTTATTTTTCACCAGGATAGTGTCTGAGAACCAATCCTACTTTCATGCCAAAGGTGGTATCCAGGGTATCCTTGAACCAAGCTATTCATTTGCCTACGTTCTTCCCTAACCCACAGAACAGGGGGGAAAACTATTGCACACCCTGGATGTACACAGACAACTACGCTACTATCTGGACAGAACTAAAACCAGCAGAAAAACTGACCAACTTTTTGTAGCATATGCAACTGGAGTGCAAGGAAAATCAATATCCAAACAGACAATTTCAAAATGGATAGGAAATTGCATTCGATTCTGCTACTCTTTTCATGGAAAGAAAACTCCTGAAAATATCAGGCCTCACTCCACAAGAGCCACGGCCACCACTACAGCTTTCCTACGAGGGGTGGCTACCAAGGACATTTTAGAAGCTGCTACTTGGAGCTCCATGCATACATTTGCCAAGCATTACAATCTACCTTTATACTCCAGATCCCGAGCAGATTTTGCAACTGCAGTTTTACAGGGGATCTTAACTACACCATCATTATCTTAGTACCTCCTCCCCCAGTTTTGGCTATGGTATTCTACCCATATGTTATGACTGCAGATGCATTCTTGAAGGACGTAGTACAGTTTTGTACCTACCATAAATGTAGATGTCCGATAGGTATGCATCTGCAGTCAGGATTACCCTCCCTCCTTCCCCTCTGTGGTATTCCTAGGGTGCTTACCCCTCTTCCAGCTAGCTGGGGGAATCTATTATGGTGCATTTGTTTGTATGTATATATATATATATATATATATATATATATATATATATATATTTTGTTTGCTACTGTTTGGAATTTTCAACATTTATCCAAATTTAGCCTTCCTAGAGGGCACCTGGCATCTGGGGCAAGAAACACTGAGGAAAATGGTGTCGGCTGATGCCTTTATACCCCAGAAGCTCTGACGTCGGGGAAAGTGCGACATCAGCCGAGGCCAGACCCAGACTTTGGAATCCGGCCGACCGCAAGGCTGCCTGAGGCAGGACAACCCATATGTTATGACTGCAGATGCATACCTATCGGACATCTACATTTATGGTAGGTACAAAACTGTACTTTCTTCAGGGTCTCATTGACCAGGGACCCCAATCCTCCACCCAGGTTCATACCTAAAAGTTTTGTTACTCTGTCTACTGTAATGAATACTGCAACATGAGAATAGAAGGACATAGAATATTTGTGTTAGTACGTACCATAACCTTAGATGTCCTTCTCTTCCATGTTGCCGTTCAGTCCTTCCCTCCTTCCCCCTCTACTTTACTTGTCTAATATACCTTTACTTACCTGTGGGGATATAGTCCCCCACTTCCTTAACTTCTCCAGTACACACAGCCTATCAAGTACCCTGTGATCTAGTCGACATGAGTCTCGGGGGGGGGGGGGGGTCTCCCAATTATGACCCTCTTTAAACCTCCAGGAGTACTACTGTATGAGGCAGTCCTTTCAGAAAAGGGTACATGCAGACGTCACTTTATACCCTATGTCGGTTTATGGCTCTGACAGAGGACGTCACATGTACCCTCCTGGCCAAAGACTGGTATACTGGCCGGATTGCGGCGCTGCAGGCAGTAGCCTCCCTACTGTAATGAATACTGAAAAATGGAAGAGAAGGACATCTAAGGTCACGGTAAGTTATTACACAACTATTTACCTCATGTTATTTACTGCAGTTGTGGTTCTATGTGAACAATTCTACATGGAGTACAGTAGTGGTTACTCTTGAGTACAGTGGCCTCAAGTTTTTGGGCCATCATTCAGCTTCAGTAATCATACATAGCTTATGCAAGGGTCATTTGATATGGTGACCAACCCCTTCCTCACTTTACACAGGGAAGCTGTTCCTTCTCCAAGGATGACTGTCACTACCATTACCTCTTTGGGGTGGAGGTGAAGGCATTTTGTAGGGAGGATGGTCCAAGGAGCTTGGGATCAAGTAGAGGTCATTCCTCCTATCAATTTCCTGGAAGATGAGTGATCCTTCTGGCATTGTGGGAATTTCAGACCTTTTGCCTCTGGGACTGATTTTAGTCCAGACAATATAGTGTGGTATTTGGACAAGCAAGAAGGAACATACTCATATACCCCCTTTGCTGAAAGGCCAGGAGGGTTTGGCAGTGGGCGATTACTTTGCATCACTTTTTAGTTGCAAAGCATGGTCCAGGAAAGTCAGCTGTTTGTGGACATGTTCAGTAGATCAGTTCTATTGCCTTATGAGTGGATTCAGTTCAGCAGTAGCTTGTCAATTTCATTTGCTGGCTCAGCCTTGCTGTAACTTCTTTGTATCCCTGTCCATTACCAAATGAGATGGCTACTTTGCCTCGATTTCTATGGCTGGGTAGTGGTCTGTGTGATTTCTTTACCTTACCCCTCTTCCATTGTTGTCCAGATTCTTAATGAAAGCAGCAGCATGCAAAGCCATGGTGATCCATCATTTTTCCATATTGGGTTGGCAAATTTGGTTTCTGTTGCTCAGGGCTCATCTGACAAAAGTGCCCATGGTTTCTATATCCCTATCTAGATCGTTTGTCACACCATCGGGGCAGTCTAACCTGCACTTGCTCAACTTGATGTCAACTGCTTGACTTCTCCAGTTCCCTTAATGGCCAAAGACCCTTTGTCTTCTTTTTCTTTCGGCTTTTCCCGGTTAGGGGTCACCACAGCAGATGTCTGCTCATGATTGGCAGTGGGGTTTTATGGTGTCGAGTTGCTAGCCCGGCGCCCAACCTTCCACAGAAGGCACACACACACACTCGCACCTAGGGCCAATTTAGAGTGTCCAATCCACCTACTGCATGTCTTTGGGATGTGGGAGGAAACCAGAGCACCCGGAGGAAAACCCACGTGACCACAGGGAGGACATGCAGACTTCGCACAGAAGGCACCCCAGCCGAGAAAAGACCCTTTATCTCTGTAATTTTGCATACTTACTGGCTGTCGAAAGAGATCCACTTGTAGATTACACAAATATAAATGGAAAGGTTGTTCTATATTGGCAGCCAGTCAAGGGATTTGACCCCTTTCCTGCTTCCATTCTGTATCAGTTTATTTTAGATCTGTTTTGGTGAAGGTTCAAGTTAGTGCACAGTTGGAATACAATTAGGGTTTATATCCATTTTCCACAGTGGCACAGTCTCTCATTTTGCTACCTCTCACAAATTATGCACAGCCTTTTTGAAAGGGACTTTTCTACTTCCAATAAAGGAGGCAATTCAGCTTGAGACTTCAATTTTGTCTTGGCATTAAAGGGATAGTCCCAGGGATTTTTTTGTTTTAATTCAGCCTTTGTTTACATTTCAGGAATGCCTTTCTGAGCATGCTCACCTTTGGCTGAGGGGGCATGGGGGAAGAGTGCCTTAAGGAAGTTTCAAAGGTTAGCCATATTCCATCTCAAATGTCAGTTGCACTGACAACAGCTCTCCCTGTGAGCCATTCATTAGTTTAATCTGTGTATTTTACCCATTAAGACAAGTAGCCTTTCAGGCATTTTATGACTTGACGGCTGCTGCTACTCTAGAGAGCACATCAGTAATGCAAGGCTTTTAAAATTTTAGTAAACAGTTTTTTTCTTTCATTTCATATTTTATTCTTTGCTGATTGTGAATCCTGGCCATCTACGTTTTATGACATGGCTTCTACCTATAGACAACATCTGGGTCAGGCAAACAGTAGTGGAAAACATTTCTCTTTCTTATGTTTTACTGTATTCTGATTTTTGAATACTAGCCCGGTGTATTGGCTTTCTGACCTGCTTAGTAATTCCATAGAAAGCAAGTGTGTGACAAGGTTGGAGCATTAGTAGACACACTCTTCTGTTGTGTTCCTTTTTCAACTTCTAGTTTATGTTCTTGTTTCTGAATACTACTAGACAAGTACACTTTTGTATGAGTGGGCTGCTTGTACATCTGTAAAGATATGATTGATGCAAAATTTAAAAATTGGTATTCACTGATGTCCCTTTTCGCTGGCGTACAGCTTTTTTTTATTTTAAATGAGCCAGGAGCTGGGGCATAGTTCCCAAATCCAGTGCAAGTCAGAGGAACAAAAATCCAAAAATTAGTTTATCCTGGGAGCTGAAACAAGACTGGAACTGTGGATTTACAGGATATTCAAAAGTAAAATTACACTGTGGGTAAGAAAGAAAATGACGTGTCGAAGTGGGCGTGACTTCTATCGGCTTAAATCTGACCCTAATTTTAAACACTGGGATTGTCCCTTTAGGAAAATCTTTCTTTGAGCCAGTTTCTGCAGCGCAGCCAAAGTTCCCATTTTGGAAAACTGTGGTCATGGTAGTAATGTCTGCAAAAAGTTTCAAAATTACAGGCCTTATCTATACCCAGAGCCTCTGGTGGTTTGGGATTCTGACCCATCAGTCAGATCAGATGGATATAGAGTAAAATACAGAAGTTATTTACTTAACATAACTCCTGGACCCTTTCATCCTAGTTTGTCCAGTGCATCATCCATCCTTCCATTCCCCCATCCAAATCCTCACTTCTCTTGAGGACTCTGCAGACATCCTGAAGAGCGTCTGCTCATCTTTCCTGTATTGCATGCATTTGGCATCAGTCTGCAAACTTGATCTGAGAAGGGTGAAGAAAGAGGATTATGTTAGGAAAAATGTTAAAGGAGCTCTAGGCTTGAAGCTTCAGTATGGCTGGATCAGATTAGACAAGGGATTCTGTACCTTTAGTCATATAGGATGGGCTATAGTGACTGGATCCAACTTTAAGTACATAACTTCAATTTTTTTTCCAGTTTTCCAAGATTAAATGTTTGTTGGCTTTAATGCTTGTGGGTTATATGTGAATGGCTGGCCTTACTTATTTCTTGGTTTTATTGTTGGGCTTGCGATAAGTGAATTAGTGTATGTTTGGGTGACTCAATTCCTTTACTGCTGTGGGGAAGCAAGAAATCTCAAGTATGTGTCTTTCTTTTAGTCCAATATTTATTAAATTTTACCACATTAAATTGTCTTCAGTTGCTTCCTTTATTTTGAATTGTCTAAATAGAGGCTTCATACAGTTTACCTTTACATAAAGATTAAAGCAGACTGCAAGCTTTTAACAAAAGGTTGCTTAAAAACAAATATGACTTATGAATACAGTATAAGAAAGGTGTTGTATGCCTTACAGTTACAGATACATTTAAAGATGGTATGTAATTCTGAGCGTTACATCCTTGGTATAAAAGATCTCAATGTATCCTTTCGTTGCAGGTTCTTTTGAGGGTGGTGACCTGTGTGACTACTGCAAAACAGGTGTTCTTTTCAGAAGTAGTGTTAACAGCTGCCAATGAGTGCGTGTGTGTTCTACTGGGCAGCATGGATGCAAGTATAGCTATCCACTGTGAAATGATCATTTCATATGGGTTAGATCAACTAGATGGCTGTCAGAATTGTGGTGCAGACTACATTATCTCTGTCTTGAATTTATTAACACTGGTAAGTACTGTCATAACTGTTCAGTGTTTAGTGTGATTTAGGTTGGAGAGTGATTAAGTTATGTAGCCATTAAAATGGATAGAAACTTTCAAAAACATTCTTAAGATACAGCTTTGAAATTATATACGAACAACCTGATAATGCAAAAAAGTGCATATGAAATTTGAACTAGAAAGTGAACAGTTGACAAGATTGAGTTTGAGATCAGTGAAATTTTGAGACAAGTTAAAGGCTGTACTGTATATCAGTATTTAACAACTGTGTGTATTTTTGTAGGTGTGTGTGTATGTACTTATGTGTAAATGCGTCTGTGTATGTATACAAATTTTTTGGCATTCAGAGAAGTAGACACTTGGGTTTTAATCATGTATGATATGAAAGGAAGATTCTAACATGGATATTCTACAAACTGCACAGATATTGTGAATGTACTTCAAACTGCTTTTAGAGCAAGGTCTGCCATATGACTTGTACTTGAGTTGGGTTGGTATTGGCATATTTAAAGATGTTTTTCATTTAGATCACTGTTGTAGTACTCTTGGCTACTGAGATTTCAGCCACAGTGTCCCATGCTTTCCAGCCTGATGTTTAGAGCACGCAACCCTTCCCCCTTGATGTAGTGCATCCTGTTCTGCAGGTGTAGTGGAATGCTCCCAGTATAATGCAGGTGTCTGCCTGAGCTATATTAGCTTTTTTTTTTGCTATAGTTAAATGCATCTGTTTTGTGTACTGTTGTTGGGAGCAGCCTCTTCCTGGATTGACTTGAGTTGTTTTAGAGATTAGGATTCAGCTAAGTACCCTGTAGGGGAGTGTTTCTTTTTTAGAGGAACTTGTTTTTATTTTGACCATATGTTGGGGTCTCAGAGGAGGGTGCGACACTGGCAGACTAATTTCACAGCCATTGTACTTTAAGCCTGACAAATGTGTGTAGCTTGCCAAGGCTTCATTGCTAAGACCATCCAAAGTAGGCTGTGTTCCCTGTATGACAGAGGTTGAAAGAGGATTTAAACCTTCACCCAGTTCACATTGGTATCTGTAGGGTTATCCACAACCTCCAGCACTTTTCCCAAGAAAAGGTGAATTTAGGAGAAGGGTGACACAGATGCTAGTGATGCTACTCTAGCATCTGATATCAGATGTTTCAAGGTTCAAAATTCTAACGAGTTGCTTTTGAGACCCCTGGACTTGTACAGCTGATGATCATCGTGTTTCACTGTTGCAGTCATTACTCTTGGGTTATCCTGCTGGCAGGCTAACCGCAGTCGGCCTGAATTCCAAAGTCCTGGTCTGGCGTCGGCTGCTATCGCCTCTTCCTGATGTCCGTGCGCCAGGGGTATAAAAGATGCAGCCGACGCCATTTTCATCAGTCTTTCTTGCCGCGCAGTGCCCAAAGCTAAAGCAGTTCGCAAGTGCTGGTCGGCCGACTCCTGAGATTTTCAAATCTGAATTTCAGAACCAAAGTCTTCTATAAATTTAAGAACCCCGTTATGGAAACTCTTTTCTTGCTCCAGACCGATGTCAGAAAAAGTTAATTGTATTTCTTGTGGGAAGCAAATACCTCATAAGGATTTTCACTCTTACTGTATTCCTTGCATAGGTCCTGACCACAATGTTGCTAGCTGTCGGTTTTGTGCTAGAGTTAACCAACGCACTATTAAACGTCTGTTCGATTTTGCATTTCATTACTTTGGCCGAAGATTTAATTATATAATGCCGTCGGAACAGCTGACAGGAGATTACAAAAAAACGCAAGGACAAAGAAAAGGATAGGCATCCGAGGTCCAAAACAGACGACGAGGCCTCCGTTAGGCCAGTCGCCGGTTCTCAGGCACTTTTGCATCCCCTGGCGCCCGCTACCTCAGAGCCACAGGCCGCTTCCGACTCCCACGTGGAGCCGACTGGGCCTCTGGATACTCAAGGTATTGGACTTGGAAAAATTATTCCCTTAGATGGGTCCGGAGCCGCTGAGCAGGCACCGGCTTCTGAGGGTGTCTTCAGACCTACACAGTTATGTTAAACCATCTTCAGCTTCTAAGACAAAAGACTAAAGCTGCTCTAAAGACAAAGAAACAAGTACAGCATTCTCCTACTCAAGCTTCCATGCCTAAAAAACAGATGCTTAAAATGGCCGAAGACCTAATTACTATAATTAGGGGCTCCCATCCCCCTCCTGATAAGAGGCCTAGACAAGAGACAGAATATGATTCTTCTGATCAGGTTTCTATTTCCTGTGATTCCTCTTCTGAACAGGATTATTCTATACCTCCTTATGAGGACTCAGATGCTGAAGAAATCCATTCCTTCAGCCTCACCTCCTGAGGATTATTCTTTTGGGGAAACCCTGCATACCATGAGGGAGCATTTCCACTGGGAGAGCCAAGATTGCTCTGAATCTAAGAAAAGGCTCAGAGACTTTCTGCTACTTCCTCAGCACAGACCCCTTGCTATTCCACCTGTTCTAGACATTGTAGATGTATTTTCAGAGTCCGACATGTCCCGTGACTCTCTACCTGCTGCACCTGCTAAGCCAGACAGATACTGCAGGGTCCCGGATTCTCATAAATTCTTATATAAAAACCCCGTTGCTGACCCAGAAACTATTTCTCAGGCTCTCAAAGGGGTCAAAGCTTCCATTGCAAAAAAAACCCTGTCCCCTCTGATAGGGATTCTAGGGCACTGGACAGATGGGGGGAAAAGTTTACACTTCGGCTACCTTGGCTGTAAGGGCTTTAAATTGTCAGTTTCATATGCTTAAATATCAGCAATACTTAATGACTCTGGCTTAAACAGAAAATGTTGACAAATTCTGAAGATTCTGAGAACAAGGAAATGCAGGATTTATTGCATGCAGCTGAACAAGTGGGAAAGCATACTTTGCAATGTGGTTATGTTTCACTGGAGGCCTCTTGCAGGGCCACTGTTATAGGTTCCGTTGTTAGAAGGCATGCTTGGTTAAAAGAACAGAATCTGGGTTTCATGATCATGTTAAAGCAAAATTATTAGATGCCCCATTACAGCATGATACTTTGGTGCTAAAGCAGAAGAGGCGTTGAAGAAAATGGAGGATAAAGCGAAATCCATGCTGACAGTTAAGGATTTCTTACAGGTACAGCCATCCAGATTTAGCAGGAACTGGCCTTCAAAAAATTGGTCCTTTCAAGTGTCAGACAGACCACAAAGAGGCAGATACAGACGTCCCAGAGGTATATCTCGGCCCCGAGGCGCATACAGGCTTAAACAGTGGAGTGCTCTACCTCCAAAAGTGGAGAAGACAAATCAAAACCTTACAGAAAACAGTCTCAATGACTTTCCTCTGCCACATCCAAGCACTTTTCTTTTGGCACCCCCCTTAGGGGGAAAACTAGCATTGTTTTCATCAAATTGGCAAATGGTTACCCAAGACAAATGGGTCTTGAACATAGTGTCCCAAGGCTACAGGTTCCATTTTCACACCCTACCAAGGGCAAAAGGTATGCCAGACCAGCCACACAATCAATGGGCAGAGGCACAAAAGTAAATTACAGCCCTCATGGACAATGAGGGCCATTCAACAAGTACCACAACAAGAGCAGGGGCAAGGATTTTCCTCCAAACTTTTCTTAGTGCCCAGAAAGGACAAAGCCTGGAGACCAGTACTGGACCTGTCTACTAAATACATTTCTGGAGGTTTCAAAATTCAAGATGCTGACTCTACAACAGCTACTGCCCATGCTGGGCAAGAAGGCTTGGCTCGTAACTTTGGACCTAAAAGAGGCATATCTGCATGTCCCAATCAAACAATCTTGCAGAAGATACCTCAGATTCATAGCTGGCTCAATGCACTGCCAATTCTCTTCGCTGCCCTTTGGCTTATCTACTGCGCCCAGGGTCTTCACAAAATGCCTGGCACCAGTAATTGCATTTTGCAGACAGAGGAATTCAAATATATCCCTACTTGGACGACTGCCTTATTCAAGCAGAGAACAAAGACATTCTTCTAAAGCATCTGGCGTTTGTAAAAAGATTAATAATTTGCCTAGGGTACACAGTAAACTAAAAGAAATCAAAACTAGTACCCTCTCAAGAAATAATATTCCTGGGTGCAAGCTTAAATACAACTGCCCAAATGGCTTATCTCACGCCAGACAAAAGCAACTGACTTCTTACTTCAAAAAGTTGGCAACAAAGACCCAGTTATCTGCAAGGAAAATCCTGCAGGCATTAGGTTTCATGGCATCCTGCATTATACTAATTCCATATGCCAGACTGCATATGAGGAAACTACAAGGGTATCTAAAAAGTGTTTGGACAGCATTGCCACAGCCTGGAGAGACAATTACCCTCATTCCCTGCCTACAACAGGAGTTTTGATGGTGGGCACAGGCCTGTCACCACAAGGGTCTGCCATTCACCTTACCTGCAGACAGACACTAACAACGGATGCATCAGATTATGCCTGGGGGGCCCATATGGCAGGAAAATGTATTCGGGGCACATGGCCTGCAAGCCAGATGCATCTTCACATCAATCAAAAAGAGATGCTAGCTGTTCAGAATGCCCTGACAGTTTTCTAGGATCTACTTCATGTAGGACAGCTACTGGTAAACGGACAATACTACGGTCATGTGGTGCATAAACAAGCAGGGAGGTACACATTCCTACCCCCTCTGCAGACCAGCAATGTCCTTATGGGGGACACAGCATTGGCTTATCAAGTTCACTTGCAAGCACAATTCCTGCCAGGAAAAACAAATACTCTGGCAGACGAACTAAGCAGAAACCTCATGGATCCCCACGAGTGGAAACTGGATCCAGAAGTCTTCAGCATAAGGAAATGGTGATGTCCGGACATAGATCTATTTGCCTCCCCTCACAACTGCCAATTAGAGATTTTGCACAAGGATTTATCACAAGCATGGAGAGAAAGACGCCCTATCCTTCAGCTGGAAAAATCTAACAGTATATGCCTTTCCTACACTGCCTCTCCTTCCCAGGGTACTCCTAAAGGTCAGACGAGAAGTCAAAAATGATACTGATTGCACCAGACTGGCCACGCCAGCACTGGTGCCCAATCCTAAAGAGCTTGTCTCAAGGTCCAGCATGGATATTGCCTCAAACTTTTCACTTGCTGACCCAACAAAACAATCCTATCCTGCACAGCCAACTCAGGACCTTAAATCTGGCAGCATGGCGGATAACGTAGCCATTCAGAACACTCCTCTTTCAAAAGCTGTTATGGATGTTAACCTGGAGGCCCAGTACCAGAAAATCTTATGCAGAAAAATGGAAGTGATTCTGTGCTTGGAACCGGGAACAAGGCATTGACATGTATGTTCCTAATATCCCTCAGATTTTACAATGCCTAATTGAGATGCTGGACAAAGGCCTTTCCTTTTCATCAATTAAGATTCACGCCTCTGCCATTTCAGCCCATTGCAATACAGAACCACCTGTCTTTTCTCATCCTTTAATAAGGCAGTACCTCAGAGGGGCCAAAAACATCAGGCCACCAAGGAGAGCACCAATTCCGCCATGGGACCTCCACTATGTCTTGGAAGAACTCACACTACCTCCTTTTGAGCCAGCCTCAACAGCTGATATAAAATTCTTATCCTGGAAAAATGGCTCTGCTCCTAGCAATAACCTCTGCAAGACGAGTCTTGGAGTTACAAGCACTCGTGGCTGTGGAACCTTTTATAATTTTTCATCCAGACAGGGTTTCTCCAAGGACAGACCCAACATTTATGCCTAAGGTGATGTTCAGTGTGGCCCTCAATCAAGCCATTCACTTGCCTACCTTTTATCTAAACCCACAGAACAAGAGTGAGAAAATTCTGCATTCTTTAGACATACACAGGCAGCTACGCTTCTACTTGGACAGAGCTAAATCTTTCAGAAAGACTGAGCAACTTTGTGTCCTATGCTGCAGGATCACAAGGAAAGGTCATCTCAAAACAGACTATTTCTAAATGGATAGGCCATTGCATCCATTTCTGCTATTCTCAGCATGGCAAATCAGTGCCTAAGGGCATTAGGCCTCATTCTACTAGAGCATCAGCCACTTCAGCAGCCTTCCTCAGAGAAGTACCAACCAAAGACATCTTAGAGGCTGCAACTTGGAGTTCAGTGCACACTTTTACAAAGCACTACCACTTGCCTCTTTACTCTAAATCCATAGCAGGCTTTGCCACTGCAGTTCTGCAGGGCCTCATAGCCTCTCCTAATCCTTTTTAGCCCAACCACCCATCCTCATCTTTGAGATTCAACCCAAGAGTAATGACTGCAACAGTGAAACACTATGAACATAGTACAGTTGTGTACCTACCATAAATTTAGATGTTCGAGTGTATTCACTGTTGCCGTCCAGGTTACCCTCCCACCGTCCCCCTTTCTTTTATTGGGGTTTATCTATACTTCTCTATTCTATACAACCTATGTGGTGTATTTGCTTGTAGATGAAGGAAATGTGTCTTTACTGCTTGTATGTTTATTGGCATAATATATTTAGCCTACCCTTTTGGGGGGCACCTGACATCTGGGGCAAGAAAAACTGAAGAAAATGGCGTTGGCTGCATCTTTTATACCCCTGACGCACTGACGTCGGGGAAGAGGCGACAGCAGCCGAAGCCAGACCAGGACTTTAGAATTCAGGCCGACTGCAGGTAGCCTGTCAGCAGGATAACTCGAGTAATGACTGCAACAGTGAATACACTCTAACATCTACATTTATGGTAGGTACACAACTGTACTTTCATAGCTCTCTGATGATGCCCCTTATGAGGCTATAAATTGGATGGCTGCCAGCATATCTGACAGGACTGTGTGTTCAGCCTACATGGGCACCCAAGCACATGTAGAGAAGGCTGGTTTGTTTTCTGAAGGGGAGAATAAGGCCACCACCTTATTAGTGAGAGAAGATATTGCATGCCACAAGGTGGAAATCCTGGCATTCATGTCCCAAAGCTATAAAATGGCCATGTAAGGGAAGCATGTTTCACAAGTCTCTCATTCCTAGCAGGTGTCTAGGTCATTTATCTCCCCACACACCAGCACTGGCTCTAGCTCCAGGGTTTCTAAAAGATTTTTGGAGCTTGGAGCCAGGTGCTTAGCCTTCCGAGTCTGGAGTAACTTCTGCTACAGAGAGAACACTTACCTGCACTTTTTGAGTATACCCAAGAATGTGAGGGGGAATAGCTGAATTATTCCTGTCAGCTGACCCCCCCCCCCCCAAAAAAAAAAGTTGCACAGGGTTTGCTACATTCTGAAGCATCTGTATTGAAACTCTCATTTGAAGAATCCTGACTGGAGTAAGGGAGCTTCACGTGGGAAGGTGGGGGAAGGAGGGTATATGAGGTTCTAAAGAGATGTTCTTGAATGTCTGCAAGCCTGTGGCAATTCCTCTTATGTTGGGATCCATGGAGCATACCTTCTCAGTTGCATCCCAGTAACCAAACTCTTGACTCCTTGCTCCTGAGAAACCAGTCTGGTTCTTTAGGGTTCAGGATTCTGAAATAACGTCTAAGAATACTGTAGCTGATCTAGCTGAGGTGTCCACAGATCCAGAAAGAGGATCTGCTGATTCATCTCCCAGTGCTCTTACTAAGGACAAAGAAGCCTGAGCACTTGATGGATTTGTGAAGGTCTGTATAGCTGCAGTCTTGGTCTTCAGGGGCATCAGTTAAACATGACAAGATTTCATATAGATATGGTAGACCAGGTA
The DNA here is from genome assembly GCF_019279795.1 of Protopterus annectens. NCBI lineage: Eukaryota > Metazoa > Chordata > Ceratodontiformes > Protopteridae > Protopterus > Protopterus annectens. The sequence continues at coordinate 2,571,380 of NC_056746.1, forward strand.
GGAGCAAAGACCAGGGACATGTTTGTTGCTGACCTAAGGGCAAAACAGTTGGAACTTGTCCAGGTGTCCAAGACATTCTGCTAAATGTTGTGATGTGCATGCTGCATAGAAGGTAAGCATCTTCAGATTCCATAATCTGGAGACTTGCCTGGTTTGAGGCATCAGCCCATACCAGAGTTTAGTGGGTAGCTCCTAAACATTTGGGCATCCTACCAATGAAGTTTTAAGAAAACCGAGGTAAGGGATAAAGTCATGTAGAGTGTTAAGCAGTTTATACATTCTCTTCCAATGGCATAACATGAACTACTCCTTCAAAAGCCAGGACCTTACTATCGCAGACAAGATGAGGGAAATCACTGAAAGGTAAAAGGACCAATGTAAGAAAAAGGAAGGAGAAAAGTAGGGAAAAGCTTGGGGACCCATTATACCTTCGAACATGGAGCAGCCATGACTACAAAGATATCTTGCACAAATCCCGACCTTGTCACCACAACCCTACTCCCAATGTGGGAAATAACAGATGGTTAAGATCCTTCCATAGGGGTGCAGACAATTTGCAATTTCACTAATGTGATGGGATTCTTTTTGTGGCAAAGGATCTGGCTCCTAACTTCTGTACATCTTGCAAAGATCTCTTGGCATGGGGGGGGGGGGCATGGTCATAGAAATAGTGCCCTCAGAAGAACAAAGCAAATGTTTCTATTCAAGACTATTCCTGGTCCCTGGAAATGAAGAGAGTCTGAAGCATCCTAGACCTGTCAAATTGACATGTTTCTGAGCATTCAGAATGTTTATACTTGTCACCGTTTTTCCCCCAAGCATTGCTGGTTAAACTTGATCTTGTGTTTGCCTGGGTCTACATTCTAGTCCACAGAGACCACAAATGCTTCTTTAGGGTCGAGCCAAGGGGCTAACATCAGTTTACTTCACTGCCTTTTGGTTTTCCACTGCTCCCCGGGTGTTTACAAAATTTGTTGCTCCCTTGGCTGCTTTTTGCAGATTCAAGTGCATTCACATACATCTATAAGTGGACTTCTGCACTTTTTCCCGGGTGGAGATTAATACGGTATTTTGACTTCACTTCTGAATTTCTTCTAATGTGTTTTTTCTCTTACCATTCAGAAATCGAGTCATTCCATTTCAGAGTAATTTCCCTGGGCACCTTGCTTAAATGCATTCTTTTAAAAAACATTCCTCCCATGAAAAAATGTGGACCGCCTGTAGAAATATTTTCTTCATCTAGCCTGGGAGAGACTTTTGGCTGCCAGAGATGGATGTTCTTCGTCTTCCCTTGCTGCAGTCCTGACTATTGGGTATAGTCCGCGTCCCAGTCGGCCCGAATACCAGAGTATAAGGCTGACGTCGGTCATGGCGCCTTAGACTGACGTCAGTACGTCAGGATACTAATGCGCATGACCGACGTCATTTCCTCAGTCTTTTTTGCCGCATGGTCCGATGCAGAAGCAATTTTGCGAGTGCAGGTTGGCGTTCTGAGATTTTCGAACGGAGTTTCAGACCGAAACAGAGTTGGCTAAGTAACCCGTTAGAACATTTTGGTTTTTCTTGCCTCAGTATTTAACGGATGTCAGAAAAAGTGAATAACTGTATTTCTTGTGGGAAGCAGATACGCATAGGGATTATCATACATTGTGTATACCTTGTTTAGGGCCTGAGCACGGCGTTGTTGGTTGCCGCTCTTGTGCTAGATTTAACAAGCACTATTAAGAGGAGGCTTGATTGTGCTAGGTTAGTGTTTGGGAAGCGTTGCAATTATAATATGCCGTCGGATGCTCCGGCGCCGCTTCATCAAGAAGCGCAAGGACAAAACAGTGAAGCCTAGGGTGAGGAACCGGCAGTCCCGGACGTCGGTTCTTTAGAAGGCTCAGGAGCCAGAGGTTTTGCCAGGAGTCTCTATGGAGTCTCAGGCGGATACTTTACTGTTACAGGATGTGCCCTCTCAGGAGGTAGGCCAGGCTGAGGGGCTTCTCAGGTAACTGTTCTTCCCTCTCTTCCCAAGGTAGTTAGGGCCTCTCCTTCTGTTGCCAAAGCTTCTTTTAGAGGTAGGCCAAGTTCAGCTTCTGTGGGGGCTTCTCCTAGCATTTGGGCTCTGTGCCTAAGAAACATATGCTTAAAATGGCAGAAGATTTGATTACTCTGATTAGAGGTTCTATGCCCCCTGATAAGAGGCCTAGGGTGGAACAGGAGTTTGATAATTTTGAACAGTGTTCACAGGCTTCAGAGTCTTCTGTGGAAGACTTGCAAGAGTTCCTGCTTATTCTGATTCTGATGTGGATGATTCCACTCCTACAGCTTCTCCTCCTGAGGATTTTTCATTTTCAGAGACTCTTCACTCCATGAGGGAGCATTTTAAATGGGAAGGCCAGGATTACTCTGATTCAGGAAAAGGCTTAGGGAATTCTTGTTTTACCCCAGCATAGGCCCTTAGCTATTCCTCCTGTGTTGAATGTGGTGGAGGATGTTTTGCAGAGGCTTCCCTGAACCCTGACTCCTTGCCTCCTGCTCCTGTTAAGCCTGATAGGTATTATAGGGTGCCCGAGCTCATAAGTATTTGTTTAAGAGTCCCAGGGCGACCCAGAAACTGTTTCTCAGGGGCCTAAAGGTGTTAAAGCTTCTGTGGTTAAAAATCCTGTACCCTCTGATAAAGAGGCAAGGGCTTTGGATAGGTGGGGTAAGAAAGTATATACTTCTTCCACTCTAGCCATGAGGGCGTTGAATTGTCAGTTTCATATGCTGAAATATCAGAATTTTCTCCTTTCACAATTGAAATCTAAGGTGGATGCTTTGGCGGAAGGTATTGAGTGTAAAGAATTGCTGGATTTGGTTCATGTGTCTGAACAAGTTGGTAAGCATTCTTTGCAGTGTGGTTTTGATGCTGTTCAGGCCTCCTCGAGGGTGGCTGCTACTAGTTCTGTTCTTCGCAGACATGCCTGGTTGAAGGAACAGAATTTAGCTGAGCATGTTAAGTCCAGGATTTTGGATGCTCCTTTACAGTCTGATGTGTTGTTTGGACCGCCTGTGGAAGCAGTTTTAAAGAAAATGGAGGACAAAGCTAAGTCTATGCAGACTGTTAAAGATTTTTGCAGGTGCAGCCTCCAGTTTAGTAGAAATTGGCCTGCTAAGGGGTGGACATATCCTGCTTATGGTTCCCAGTCTAGGGGTAGGTCTAGACGTGGTAGGGGCAGGGCTCAAGGTTCGTTTAGGCCTAGATCAGACAGTTCACCTGCTCAGACTTCTGGTGAGGGCAGGGGTCAGTCCTTTCGTAAGCAGAACCAATGACCTGCCTTTTCAGCTGCCAGTGGACTCTCGTCTGGCAGCTCCTTTGGGAGGAAGATTGTCTCTTTTCAAAGAAAATTGGGATTTAATCACTCAAGACAGATGGGTGCTGGATATCATTCATCACGGTTACAGATTTTATTTCCACACAATGCCCCCTTTCAAAGGCATGCCAGATGTTCCTCCTCCACAAAGAAAAGAGGCTCTCAAGCAAGTTTCTCAGTTACTCCAGATAGGGGCCATTCAGCCAGTCCCTGTATCAGAAAGGGGCTTCGGATTTTATTCTCGCCTGTTCCTAGTACCAAAGAAGGGGAACACGTGGAGACCAATTTTGGATTTATCTATCCTCAACACTTATCTGGACATTCCCAAGTTCAAGATGTTGTCGTTACAGCAACTGTTACCTCTGCTGGGCAAGGATCACTGGATGGTAACTTTGGATCTCAAGGAAGCCTACCTTCATGTGCCTATAAGGCTAAGTTGCAGAAAGTATCTGCGGTTTCGAACTGGAGATTTTCATTATCAGTTCTCTGCATTGCCCTTTGGCTTATCTACTGTGCCCAGAGTATTCACAAAGGTTCTGGCTCCAGTGATAGCTTACTTCAGGCTTCAAGGCATTCAAATCTATCCTTACTTGGACGACTGCCTGATTCTGGCTCAAGAAAGGAAGACCTTCTACAGCATCTGGAATATGTCATAGCAGTGCTAAGATGCCTAGGGTATTCTGTGAACGAAATAAAGTCCAGTCTAGTACCCTCTCAAGACATGTGCTTTCTGGGTGTGAGACTGAATACAGCAGCCCAGATGGCCTTTTTAACCCCGGACAAACAAAAGAGTCTGTCACTTTACTTCCATCAACTATCTCATCAGTCCGTGCTGACTGCAAGGACAGTCCTTCAAGCATTAGGGTTCATGGCATCTTGTATTCTGGTGCTTCCCAATGCCAAACTGCATATGAGGAAGCTGCAATGGTATCTCAAGAATGTATGGACACAGCACTGCCAAGATTTCGACACTGTCATTCACATAATACCTTGCCTTCAAAAGGAATTCTTGTGGTGGGCTCAGGAATGTCACCTAAACAAGGGACTCTCTGTGACCCGGCCAGAGGAGTCAGATTTTAACGACAGATGCCTCGGACACTGCTTGGGGAGCTCATCTAAATGGAAAGTGGATACAAGACAAGTGGCCTGCCAGACTACAGCATCTACATATCAACATGAAGGAGATGTTAGCAGTCCAGTTTGCATTGATGGCGTTCAAGGAGTTACTTCTTCCAGGGCAGGTGTTGATTCTAACAGACAACACAACTGTCATGTGGTACATCAACAAGCAAGGGGAACACATTCTTATCCTCTATGCAGGCAAGCAATGATTTTATGGGAGACTGCGTTAAGCCTGCAACTGACTCTTCAGGCAAGGTTTCTGCCAGGAGCACAGAACTCCCTAGCAGATGTATTAAGCAGACAAATCATGGATCCCCACGAGTGGAAACTGGATCTTCATGTATTTCAGAAATTGACAGTGTCATGGGAACTCCAGACATAGATCTGTTCTTCTCCACTAAACCACCAGCTGCCAAAGTATTGCACAAAGGGGTTTCATCACACAGCTTGGAAAGTGGATGCTCTGTCTTTCAGTTGGAAAAACCTTCATGTCTATGCCTTTCCACCTCTGCCTCTTCTTCCAAAGGTATTATTAAAGGTCAGACAAGACAGGCCAAGGATGATTTTGATAGCTCCAGATTGGCCTCGGCAACACTGGTACCCACTTCTAAGGAGTCTTGTAAAGAAGCCTCCATGGCCTTTACCTCTGATTCCTCATCTGTTATCTCAGAAGGACGGTCATCTGCTCAATGTCAAGCTTCAATCTCTTCATCTCACAGCTTGGCATATTCTGTGTTGAAGCACAGCAGGTCTCAGCTTCCTCAACAAGTTTTAAATGTGATTATGGAAGCTAGAAGGCCTAGTACTAGGAGAGTGTGCATGAAAAATGGAAGAGATTTTTATTTTGGAGTACAGCAAAGAATTTGGAGATTTCAGAGCCTAATTTGAGTGTGGCTCTTCAATATCTTACTGAATTATTGGACAAAGGTTTGTCCTTCTCTTCCATAAAGATTCATGCTGCAGCAATTTCAGCTCACTATGATTGTGACCCACCTTTGTTTTCGCATCCTTTGTTCAAGCAGTTTCTTAGAGGGGCAAAGAATATAAGACCCCCACGTAGAGCTCCTACTCCTGCTTGGGATCTCAATTTTGTGTTGGAAAAACTTACTCTACAACCTTTTGAGCCTGCAGCTACTGCTGAATTGAAATATTTGTCATGGAAGACTGCTTTTCTGTTGGCTATTACTTCTGCAAGAAGGGTGTCTGAGTTGCAGGCCCTTATGGCAGTAGAGCCCTTCTTGGTTTTCCATAAGGACAGGGTTTCATTCACGTACTAATCCTTCCTTTATGCCTAAGGTGGTTTCTAGTGTGGCTTTAAACCAAACTATTCATTTGCCTACGTTTTTTGCAGATCCTCAAAATAAAGGGGAAAAGATTTTGCACACTTTAGATGTACACAGGCAATTGCGTTATTATTTGAGCAGGACTAAAGATTTTAGGCAGTCTCAGCAGTTACTTGTTTCTTTTGCTTTGAGTTCACAGGGCAAGCCTGTGTCAAAACAAACTATTTCTAGGTGGATTGGCTTTTGCATTGCATTTTGTTATTCCCATCATGGCAAAGAGGTTCCAGCTGGGATTAGGCCTCATTCCACTAGGGCTACTGCCACTTCAACAGCATTTCTGAGGGGGGTGGCAACTAAGGATATTCTGGAAGCAGCTACTTGGAGTTCAGTGCATACTTTCTCTAGGCATTATCACCTGCCTATATACTCTAAGTCTAGGGCTGGTTTTGCCACAGCTGTTTTACAAGGCATGTTGTCAGCTCCTGCTACTTTATAATTTGCCAGCCTCCCTTACCTCTGCTTTGGGATTCTACCCAATAGTCAGGACTGCAGCAAGGGAAGACGAAGAACATAGTACAGTTTTGTACCTACCATAAATGTAGATGTTCGAGGATTCCCTTGCTGTCAATATCCCTCCTTCCCCTCTGTGTTTCAGGGTGGTTGTGTAGGTGAGTTTACATGTATATATTTTTTGTATATATTGCTGTATATATTGTACATGTTTTTTGGTGCAGGTTGTTTTTGGGACTTGTCTTTTTGGGTCTTCTGACATCTGGGGCAAGAAAAGACTGAGGATATGACGTCGGTCATGCGCATTAGTATCCTGACGTACTGACGTCAGTCTAAGGCGCCATGACCGACGTCAGCCTTATACTCTGGTATTCGGGCCGACTGGGGCGCGGACTATACCCAATAGTCAGGACTGCAGCAAGGGAATCCTCGAACATCTACATTTATGGTAGGTACAAAACTGTACTTTTTCCCTTCCTCCTCCTCTTTAGTCTTTCACAGCAGATGCTTGAAACTTTCCCGGGCGGGGCTGGAAAATTGGGAGGGGGGGGGTCAGTGCCTAAAGGAGTGAAGGTATGAGGTCTATGAACAGACAGGACAAACAAATCATTGTCAGAGGTGAAGTCATATGTAAATTCTTTGAAAGCTTTGAATAATCACTGGTCGTCTCCATGACCTCTACAAGTTATTGTAGACAACACCACAGTCATGGTTATATGAATGGGGGGGGGTACATGATCTTTTGTTCTTTTACTCCCCTATGAAGACTTACTATAATAGCATGGAAGGTAGCAACTCACTTCATTTTGACTAGGCAGGCTTTATACATTCCATCAGAGCAAAATGTAGCAGGTTAAGCAGGGCTTAAAACAGACCCTCAAGAAACCTGCACCCGAGAGTCTTCCAGGAATTGATTGATCCAGCTGTAGGGAACTCCAAGTAGAAGTAATATTGTTCCAGGACTCCATGCAAATAGGCTTGGAAGACAGTAGCTTTCTCATTCTGTGGACAGGAATGTTTCCTGTGCTTTTCCATCTTTTCTTCTGATATCCAGGATTCTTCTAAAGATTGATGTGCTTGCCAAGTGTTGTAGTGGTGACTCCCTTTTGGCCTAGGCAACAGAAGGTCACTTGTTGAAACTGGCCAAGGGCAATTACCATAGACTTCCTGACAGATTAGGTAGCTCACGCAACCTCAAAACACATTAGTTGAACTGCCTGGACCTTGCACAGTCACTCCTTTAGGCACACATTACCCCCACCACCACCAATTGCTGCTGATCTACCTTTGGATCTCCCCTCTTTTCTTCCTGTCCCCAGGTAAGTTTTTGAAAGAGGAAGTGGGAGGATTGGGATATTACCTTTGTGGTTGAAAAGCTAGCAATTTTTCCGTTAGAACTGAGCTCATGTGGATTTTGAGGTTCGTGGTATGAAAGACTGTTTTTTCATTGCTCCGACTTTTGCTAGAGGAGTATCCAGGTTATAAGCCATTCTTTTGAGTCAACCCAAATTTTTTTTTCCAGAAGGGCATGGTTTTTTCAAAGCAACTTTCTTTTTTGCCTAAAACAGTTTGAGTTTACTTTGAACCAGCTGATTAGCTGCTTCTCATATGAAGATAAAAGGACTACCACTGTCAAAGCAGACAGTCTCCAGATGGTTGTCTCTTTCCTTTTGTTATGCTCACCGTAATAAACACCTTCCAGGCAGGGTTAGGACCCTTTCCATCAGGACTTTGGATTCATCTGTGGGTTTCTGGAAATGGCTGGACTTGAAGTATTCTGTAGACAGCAACTTGGTCCTTTGTATATACTTTTACAAAGCATGACAAGCTTTATTTGTTTTCCAGGTCCAGAACAGGCTTTGCTACGACAGTTCTCCAGGAGCTTTTAGATGCTTAAACTTTTCTTTCTTTAAATTTTCTAAGCTGTGGTAGTCTGTTGTAACAGTGATCTAAAACTGAACATTATACAGTTGTGTAAATGAATATACCATTGTTACATGTTCTAACAGATCATTGTTGCATTAGACATCTTATCCCATTTGTTTAGCTTTTTATGTATTGCCAGAGTGTAGCTGTATATACTCATGTAGTTGCATCGGTTATGGACTGATTCTTTCCTAGCATTTTCTTTACAGGGCTGTAGCTTCCCTTCTTTTCTTTGGGGCAAGAAAACGCTGAATTTTTTTAACTGCACTTTATATAGAGGTGTGCATGAGCTCTTGGCTGTTAGGTTATGTGAAAAGTACCCTTAGACTTTAAAACCTAGCCCACTGGGCATATGTCTGTCTCTCTCTCTGGCTCTCTCTCTCTCTCTGGCTCTCTCTCTCTCTCTCTCTCTGGCTCTCTCTCTCTCTCTCTCTCTGGCGCTCTCTCTCTCTGGCGCTCTCGCTCTCTCTCTGGTTCTCTCTCTCTCTCTGGTTCTCTCTCTCTCTCTGGCTCTCTCTCTCTGGCTCTCTCTCTCTGGCTCTCTCTCTCTCTCTCTGGCTCTCTCTGGCTCTGGCTCTCTGGCTCTCTCTCTCTCTCTCTGGCTCTCTCTCTCTCTCTCTGGCTCTCTCTCTCTCTCTCTGGCTCTCTCTCTCTCTGGCTCTCTCTCTCTCTCTCTGGCTCTCTCTCTCTCTCTCTGGCTCTCTCTCTCTCTCTCTCTGGCTCTCTCTCTGGCTCGCTCTCTCTGGCTCTCTCTCTCTCTCTGGCTCTGGCTCTCTCTCTCTCTCTCTGGCTCTCTCTCTCTCTCTCTCTCTGGCTCTCTCTCTGGCTCTGGCTCTCTCTCTGGCTCTCTCTCTCTCTGGCTCTCTGGCTCTCTCTCTCTCTCTCTGTCTCTCTCTCTCTCTCTCTGGCTCTCTCTCTCTCTCTGGCTCTCTGGCTCTCTCTCTCTCTGGCTCTCTCTCTCTCTCTGGGCTCTCTCTCTCTCTGGCTCTCTCTCTCTCTCTGGCTCTCTCTCTCTCTGGCTCTCTCTCTCTCTCTCTCTGGCTCTCTCTCTCTCTCTCTCTCTGGCTCTCTCTCTCTCTGGCTCTCTCTCTCTCTCTCTCTCTGGCTCTCTCTCTCTCTGGCTCTCTCTCTCTCTCTGGCTCTCTCTCTCTCTCTCTCTCTGGCTCTCTCTCTCTGGCTCTCTCTCTGTCTCTCTCTCTGGCTCTCTCTCTCTCTCTCTCTCTCTCTCTCTCTCTCTGGCTCTCTCTCTCTCTCTCTCTGGCTCTCTCTCTCTCTCTCTGGCTCTCTCTGGCTCTCTCTCTGGCTCTCTCTCTCTCTCTCTGGCTCTCTCTCTGGCTCTCTCTCTCTCTCTCTGGCTCTCTCTCTCTCTCTGGCTCTCTCTCTCTCTCTCTCTCTGGCTCTCTCTCTCTGGCTCTCTCTCTCTCTCTGGCTCTCTCTCTCTCTCTGGCTCGCTCTCTCTCTCTCTCTCTGTCTCTCTCTCTCTCTCTGGCTCTCTCTCTCTCTCTCTCTCTCTCTGGCTCTCTGGCTCTCTCTCTCTCTCTGGCTCTCTCTCTCTCTCTCTCTCTCTCTGGCTCTCTCTGGCTCTCTCTCTCTCTCTGGCTCTCTCTCTCTCTCTGGCTCTCTCTCTGGCTCTCTCTCTCTCTCTCTGGCTCTCTCTCTCTCTCTCTCTCTCTGGCTCTCTCTCTCTCTCTCTCTCTCTCTGGCTCTCTCTCTCTCTCTCTCTCTCTCTCTCTCTCTCTCTCTCTGGCTCTCTCTCTCTCTCTCTGGCTCTCTCTCTCTCTCTCTCTGGCTCTCTCTCTCTCTCTCTCTCTGGCTCTCTCTCTCTCTCTCTCTGGCTCTCTCTGGCTCTCTCTCTCTGGCTCTCTCTCTGGCTCTCTCTCTCTCTGGCTCTCTCTCTCTCTGGCTCTCTCTGGCTCTTTCTCTCTCTCTCTCTGGCTCTCTCTGGCTCTCTCTCTCTCTCTGGCTCTCTCTCTCTCTGGCTCTCTCGGCTCTCTCTCTGGCTCTCGCTCTCTCTCTCTCTGGCTCTCTCTCTCTCTGGCTCTGGCTCTCTCTCTGGCTCGCCCTCTCTCTCTCTGGCTCGCCCTCTCTCTCTCTCTCTGGCTCGCCCTCTCTCTCTCTCTGGCTCGCCCTCTCTCTCTCTCTGGCTCTCTCTCTCTGGCTCTCGCTCTCTCTCTCTGCCTGGCTCGCTCGCGCTCTCTCTCTCTCTCTCTGCCTCTCGCTCTCTCTCTCTCTCGCTCTCTCAGCGTCTCTGGCTCTCTCCTCTCTCTCTTCTCTGGCTCTCGGCTCTCTCTCCGCTCTGGCTCTCTCTCTGCTCTGTCTCTCTCGTCGCTCTCTCTCTCTCGCCTGTTCTCGCTCTCTCTGTCTCTTGGCTCCCTCTCTCCGCTTGGCTCTCTCTCTGGCTCTGGCTCTCTCAGCCGCTCTGGCTCTCTCTCGCCTTGGCTCTCCTTGCCCGCTTCGCCTCTCTCTCTCTCGGCTCGCTCCTGGCTTCTTCCTTCGCTCTGGCTCTCTCTTGCTCGCTCTGGCTCTCTCCGCTTCTCTCCTGGGCGCTCTCTCTGCTCGCCCGCAGCTCTGGCGCCGCTTCGCTCCTGGCTCTCTCTCGCTCTGGCTCTCTCTCGCTCGCTCTGGCGCTCTCTCTCGCTCGCTCTGGCTCTCTGGTCTCGCGCTCGCTTTTTATCATTCTATCCCCATCAGCAAGGTGTGATGGCCATTTAGGTTGTCACTTGTGTGACTACCTCAGTTGCAAAAATACAAAATATATGAATTTATTGTATGAAGGTCAGATTACTGACTTGTAATGTGGAACAGAAAGCATTTCTCCCCTTCCTGTTTGAGCAGATGTCCTTCATGGATGCATCTGCAGTCATAACAAGTGGGTTGTCCTGTCGTCAGGCAGCCCTGCAGTCGGCCGGATTCCAAAGTCCGGGTCCGGCTTTGGCTGATGTCGCACTCCACCCGTCATCTCTGTTGGTCTTCGGGTATAAAAGCATCAGCCGACGCCATTTTCCCCAGTCTTTCTTGCCGCGTGGGCGCCCAAGCAGGAGCTGTTCGCCAGTTCCGGGCGGTCGGAACCAGAGATTACTTCTACGAATACTACTTGAAGACTTCTAAAGCTAAGTACCCCGTTGGGGACTCTTTCTTGCCTCAGCCGATGTCAGAAAAAGTTAACAATTGTTTAACCTGTGGGAAACAAATACCTCATAAAGATTTCCACTCTTACTGTCTGCCTTGTTTAGGCCCAGCCCACCACGTAGCAGCCTGTTCGCCTGTGCCTCTTTCAACCGACGAACGCTTAGGCGTCGGTCGGAGTTTGCAGAACAGTTTTTCGGTTCTGATTTTGCGACATTATGCCGCCGGATCCTCCGACTACCCAATCTACCAAAAGCATGAAGATAAAGACCGACACTCGCGGTCCGCGGTTTCGGCCGAAACCACGGTAAAGCAAATCATGAGTGTCTCGGTTTCGGCGAAACCCAGAAAACCGAACAAAGTACAGGTGAACCTATTCTTACAGCTGAGGCCCCTGCTACAACTCTTGAATCGACCTCAGAAATTTTACCCACTACGGTGGTTGACTTATCAGACACCATCCCCTTGGATGTCTCTACCCCAGCACGTGGTGCTGCTAGGCCTCCAGCCATGTCCATTAAGGCCTTCGCCAGGGCTAAAGCAGCAAAGACTACTAAAACAGTGCCTGTTAAACCCCCCACATCCAGGCCCTCTTCTAGTTCTCAAATGCTTTCTTTGGCAGAAGATTTAATTTCTTTAATTAGAGGATCTCAACCTCACCCAGACAGGGCCTCTCAGCCCCCAGAGAAGAGACCTAGGGCAGAGCCCCCTGAGCCAGTGTCTTCTGATGATTCTGCTGATGAATCAGACATTACTGACCATCCAGAGGCTCCCTTCTCCAATTTTGAAGATTCTGATGCTGAAGAATCCATTCCAGCTGCTTCCCCACCAGAAGAATTCTCCTTTGGGGAAACCTTGCATGCCATGCAAGAACAGTTCCAATGGCAGCAACAGGATTTTTCAGACTCCAGAAAAAGACTTAGGACCTTTCTGCACCTCCCACAGCACAGGCCCTTAGCTATACCTCCTGTTCTCTCTGTGGTGGATGATGCTTTCAATGATGTTTGCTCCGCTCAGATTCTTTACCCCAGCCCTGCCAAACCAAACAGATTTTACAGGGTGCCAGATACTCATCACCACCTTTACAAGGCCCCACTTGCAGACCCAGAAACTATATCCCAGGGTCCCAAGGCAGTAGTCATGACCACAGCTAAAACCCTATTCCTTCTGGAAAGGAGCAAGGTCATTAGACAGATGGGGTAAAAGGTCTACACTTCAGCTACTCTCTCAGCTAGAGCTTTAAACTGTCAGTTCATGGTACAATACCAAGAGTTTATGCTTGATCAGTTAACTAAAAAACTAACCACTGATGAATCTCTTGATAAGAAATATGTATTAGAGATGGTAAATAACATACAACAGGTTAGCAACCATTCCTTAAAATGTGGCTATGATGCACTGGAGGCTTCATTTAGATCAGCCATGACAGGCACAGTGATAAGAAGGCATGCATGGCTAAAGGAACAAGCTTTACGGATCATGTTAAAGCTAAGTTGCTAGATGCTCCCTATGGACAAGACAAGTTTGTTTGGTACACCTGCCCAGCAGGTTATGAAGAAAATGGAAGAAAAGGCAAAATCTGTTCAAACTGTTAAAGATTTCTTGCAGGTTCAACCCCCAAGGTTTAGCAGGAACTGGCCTGCCAAAAATTGGTCCTTTCCTGACTCCACAAAATTTCAAAGGGGCAGGAATAGACGCTCCAGAGGCAGAAACCAATCCAGAGGAGGTGCCTACAGAGGGCGACAGTGGCAAGGTAACAACAGAGGCACAGACACAGCCACTGCCACTACATCAGCGCAACCACAGTGACTTAATCCTAATTCCGCCTACCAGGGAACAAATAGCAGCTCCTCTAGGCGGAAAGTTAACCTTATTTTCAAAGAACTGGCACTACATAACAAAAGACAAGTGGATTTTACAAACCATAGATCAAGGTTACCGGTTTCACTTCCACACTTTACCAGTCAAAGAGGAATGCCAAATCTACCTCCAAATCAAAAACAGAGGCTCTACGCCAGATAATGGAGTTAGCAAACATGAGAGCTGTGGAAAGAGTGCCAACAGCAGAACAAGGAAAGGGTTCTATTCCAGACTATTCCTAGTTCCAAGAAAGGAAAAAGTTGGAGACCAATTTCTACCTGTCCACCTTAAATACATACATCATTGTCCCAAAATTCAAAATGCTGACCCTACAGCAACTTCTTCCCATGCTGGGCAAGGAGTCTTGGCTGGTAACTCTAGATCTCAAGGAGGCATACCTGCACGCCCCCATTCGACCAATCTGCAGAAGATATCTCAGATTTCTTGCAGGATCAGAGCACTATCAATTCTCAGCATTGCCCTTTGGCTTATCTACTGCGCCCAGAGTATTCACAAAATGCCTGGCATCAGTAATCGCCCATTGCAGACTACAGGGAATTCAAATTTACCCATACCTGGACGACTGCCTGCTACAAGGGACAACAAAAGCAAGCTGACAACAGATTTACAAAGGGTCATTTACTTGCTACAAGGACTGGGATACACAGTCAATTTACAAAAGTCAAGGCTGATACCATCCCAAACAAGGACATTCTTGGGCTGAATTGGACACAGTACAACAAATGGCATTCCTGACTACAGAAAACAAAAAGAACTTCCTCTTTACTTCTTGGCACTAACAAAACTGAACAAGTTAACAGCAAGAAAAGTTCTGCAGGCCTTGGGCTTCATGGCATCATGCATAATCTTGGTCCCATTTGCCAGACTACATATGAGGAAACTACAGTGGTACCTAAAGAATTTATGGTCCCAACACAGACACAGTCTAGAAACAGAAATCCCACTAATTCCATGCTTAAAACAGGAGTTCCTATGGTGGGCTCAGGCATGCCAGTCAAACCCAGGCCTACCCTTTCGCAGATGTCAACCAAGCCAGACCATCACAACAGACGCTTCAGACCTAGGATGGGGGCCCACATGCTGGACAAATGCGTGCAAGGATTGTGGACACAGGATCAACTTCACCTGCACATCAATCTAAAAGAAATGCTGGCAGTAAAACTGGCAATCCAAAAGTTCAAACCATTTCTCAAAGAGGGCCAGTTGATGATAAGGACAGACAACACCACAGTCATGTGGTACATCAACAAACAGGGAGGCACTCATTCATACCCCCTATGCAGAATGACCTTGGAGCTGTGGACCCTGGCACTCAGCTACAACATTCAGTTACAGGCAATATTTGTACCGGGGAAAGACAATACTCTAGCAGACATATTAAGCAGAACCACTTCGGATGCTCACGAATGGAAGCTGCACTAGGACATCTTCAAGACCATCTCAAAGAAATGGGGAATGCCACAGATAGACCTATTCGCATCACCTCTCAATCACCAGCTCAAAAAATTCTGCACAAGGACATTCCACCCACTAGCATGGAAAGTGGACTCACTCTCCTTCAACTGGAAAGGCCTAACAGCATATGCATTCCCACCTCTTCCTTTGATACACAAGGTACTACTAAAAATCAAGGAAGAACGTCCAAGGATAATCCTGATAGCTCCAAACTGGCCAAGACAACACTGGTACCCACTACTGAAGAGCATGTCTCTGAACAATATGTGGCCAATACCCCTGATGCCTTTGATGTTAACTCAGAACAACTACAGCATCATACATCCAAACCTAAAAACGCTGCAACTGACTGCATGGAACATCACATAGCAGCAGCTAATCCAGAACTTTCCCAAAGAGTTAAAGACATTATTCTTGAAGCACGCAGACCTTCAACAAGAAGGAACTATGCTGGAAAATGGAAAAGGTTTGTCATTTGGAGTACGGAAAGAGGAAAAGATGTGTCAAACATAGATATGCCTAACATTCTGGAGTATCTGGCCGAACTTCTTCATTCAGGCCTGTCCTACTCCTCCATCAAGATACATGCATCAGCTATTTCAGCAGAATACAGCTTTGATCCACCTGTTTTTTCGCACCCTTTGCTGAGGCAGTTCCTCAGAGGAATCAAGAATGTAAAACCTCCAAGGAAACCACCATTACCAGATTGGGATTTAAACTTTGTGCTAGAAAAGTTGACACTATCACCCTTTGAACCAGCAGCAACAGCAGACCTACACCACCTGTCATGGAAAACTGCTTTCCTACTGGCAATTACTTCAGCAAGGAGGGTTTCAGAACTACAGGCCTTAATGGCAGTGCAACCCTTCCTAATCTTCCACCAAGATAGAGTGTCCATGAGGACTAATCCTACATTTATGCCCAAGGTGGTATCCAGAGTGTCTTTAAACCAGGCAATCCACCTACCTACCTTCTTTCCCAACCCACAAAACAGAGGGAAAGAATACTGCATACCTTGGATGTACATAGACAGCTACGCTACTACTTGGACAGAACAAAAAATAGCAGAAAGACTGACCAACTTTTGTAGCCTATGCAACAGGAAGGGAAGGAAAAGCTATTTCCAAACAGACAATCTCCAAATGGATAGGAAATTGCATACGATACTGTTACTCCTTCCATGGAAAACCAATTCCACAGAACATAAGACCTCATTCTACAAGGGCAACAGCCACTACCACAGCCTTCTTACGAGGACGGGCAACCAAAGACATTATTGAGGCGGCTACTTGGACCTCCGTGCATACATTTGCCAAGCATTATAATTTGCCTCTATATTCCAGATCCCGAGCAGGGTTTGCCACTGCTGTACTGCAAGGGATCCTAAACACACCATAATCTACTTCTATCCTCCTCCCTAGTTGGCTATGGTATTCTACCCATTGTTATGACTGCAGATGCATCCATGAAGGACATAGTACAGTTTTGTACCTACCATAAATGTAGATGTCCGAACTGGATAGCATCTGCAGTCAGGATTACCCTCCCTCCTTCCCTCTGTGGTACTCCTAGGGTGTTTACCCTCCTAATAGCTAGCTGTTGGGGAGTCTTTTATGGTGTATTTGTTTGTATATATGTACATATATGCTTATTGTTGTGTTTACCTCTATCTATTTGGAAACATTGGCATCTATCCAAATTTTAGCCTGCAAGAGGGCTACTGGCATCTGGGGCAAGAAACACTGAGGAAAATGGCGTCGGCTGATGCTTTTATACCCGAAGACCAACAGAGATGACGTCTGGTGGAGTGCGACATCAGCCGAAGCCGGGCCCGGACTTTGGAATCCGGCCGACTGCAGGGCTGCCTGACGACAGGACAACCCACTTGTTATGACTGCAGATGCTATCCAGTTCGGACATCTACATTTATGGTAGGTACAAAACTGTACTTTACTGGCTGACGCATTCAACCACATTGTTAGATTGTTTCACAAATTTTTTTCTTTTTACAGGAGTGTTATGTTTGGAGGTGAGGAGTATGTTGCATTTTCTTTGATGTAAATCTTTTCCTTAACTATCATAATATTTTGCAGTAACCTTAATTTTCAGCAATATTTAATGGTTTGAAATCTGTAATCAGTAAGGCTAACGTTTTGCTTATTTTTTTTCACTTACTGGTTTAATATTTCATATGTTAATTTTCATTCATTCATTAACTAATGGGTTTGGATCCAATCTTCTCATCTGCCTCTGCCATTACACTAGCTCATGGCCTCCAAAAACTCTCGAACTCCTTCCCTACCCATAATGCACCAGCCCGTAACATCTCTCTGATATCGTTTGATGCTTTCACATCTAGACGTTGCAATCTTCAACTCGTGTAGAGTGGGAAATAAGTCTATTTTGATATTTATAATCTAAAAAAAAATGTATTCTTTATTTTTTTAAGTAAT
Organism: Protopterus annectens; assembly: GCF_019279795.1. Taxonomy (NCBI): domain Eukaryota; kingdom Metazoa; phylum Chordata; order Ceratodontiformes; family Protopteridae; genus Protopterus; species Protopterus annectens. Next base: position 2,588,474 of record NC_056746.1, read on the forward strand.
TTCTGCTGTAGGCTTTTCATACACCTTTGATTGTACTCTTTACTAACATTGTTAGTAAGCCTAGCCTTCCTTCTCTACTGTTGCACTTGGTATGTACCTCATTTCTTAGCATAGTTGGTAATTTCTTCCTTTTTACAAAACTGTTGTATTCTGTACCATCGCTTGTATTTTACCTTTCCTCTTGCTGTTAGTTTTTTTTTTTTTTACAGTTTCTCTTTCAGAATTTCCGAAAAAAGTCCTTCAGGATTTGTAAGTGTGGGCATAAGTTGCCTTATTCCAGTGCCTACAATCTTTGTATATATTGTTTGGGCCTGGATCATTTACAGCAGGATTGCAGTGTCCGTTATGAAGTCAACCCATGAATACTAGCTGAAAGGAAAAACAAATTTATTTTGAAAGCCTTGCCGCCAGCTTCCTTCTCCAAAGCCATTACTGGAATTCAATCCCCCAAACAAAGCTAGAGACCCTGCAAAAAGGTCTAAACCTTGAGTCTTCAGCCTTGTCTTCCTTAGAACCTGAAAAGAAGAGAGAGAAATTGGATATAAAATTACTGTGGTCTGACCACCGTCTGATACGATCAAGCCTGTTCCGGATCTTACACCCTCCGATTCAAAACCTTTACTGAGGATGACTTATTCTTGTAGTCTGGGTCCATTCCCATCCATAGACCCTCCAAATCATCATCCATGATAATCATCTCATTCCAAGAGTCTCACAGAAGCAGGTGTGGAGAGGGTGATGAAATTTTTCACAGCGCAGTTTCAGATGGGAGTTCTTACGGCTCTTATTTTTCCAGCCAGGAAGTCAAATCATCTACCACTCCACCCATTACAGCTCCTTTTCTAATCCAGCCTGTTTGAGTCCTCTGATCCAAGCATTCCAGGTCACTGGTTTGGATCCGAAGAAAGCACTTTCTTTGGATCTGAATACTGCTCTAAGTGCATTGGCTCGGACGTCCTCTGAAGCCGGATGACTGAGCCAAAACATCCCTTTCTGAGCTAGGATGTTTGAGTCAACTCAGAGGTTTTTCTATCAGTCTTTACTCTTGGAGCCTTTGCACTGGACAACTTTGCTCCAAATTCTGCCTGGTGGATTGTTTTTTTTTTGGGGGGGGGGGTGAGCCAGAAACTTGCTATCTAGGATCTGTTGCCTGTCTTCTTTCCAGAGCAGTCTGCCTTTCAGGTTGTGAAGTGTGTGCCTTGCTCCGGCAGGTCAGATCAGTCCATCCCCCTCAGATTCAGCCTCTGTGTCTCAGATGACTTTGTACAGTGATCGTCAGCATTCTTCCCCATAGGGATAGCCAGTTCAAAGCTTCCTCAGTACCCAGCAGTGTATCCTGATCTCTTCTGATACGCCACTTTTCCCATCCCCCATTCCCCGTCCCCCAAGGATGATGAAGTTTAAAAGGAGGCTCTTGGACTCTGCTCAAGAGTTAGTCACTGAGGATATCGATCTCTATGGAGAGGGGCCCCCGAAATCGCCACCCAATGATTTCTCATTTGGGGACGTTCTTGAGATTCTTAAGCAGAAGCAGAGGGGTCGCTGGTGGTCTTAAGACCCTTGTCTGAAGGAATAATTTTTGGAAGCCTTTGGAGTTAGCCCGTCTATAACTCCTGGGTTACTCCTACCAATGTGCTCATTGACTTGGTTTGTAGATGGGAGTGTAAGGAACCTGATACTATTGTGCCAGTTTCCAAGAGGCCATACCAGATTCTGGCTCCTCCAGTAGGCAGGCAATTTTGGGGGTGAAGGGGTGCCAGTAGATGCCATGGTTGTGGCAGTAACGACAGAAAAGGTACTTGTAGAACATAGTTCCACTGTCCATCCTCCTAACAGAGTCTAGGGCTATGGACAGATTTGGGAAGCATGTTTATACTTCACTGATACTTGCACTCTGATCACTGAACTATCTGGTGCATTTTATTAGGCTTCAAAGAGATTTGGTTAAAGAGCTGCCAATCTTTCTGGAACCAAAACTGCTGAGGCTCAATCGTCAGTCTCTCAGCTGATTGTCCTACAAGCTGCTTCTAATTCATCCATGAGGGTTATTTTACATGGTGTAGAAGGTGCCTCAAAAGCTGTGGATTCACGTGTTTCCATCAGGAGGCATGCTGGATGAGACTGTGCTTTTGCGGAGCACTTCAAGTCCTTGTTCGTCAGTGCTCCTTTTGACAGCTCTTTTTTGTTTGTCCCTACACTGAAGGACACGTATTCCAGGTGCAAGAAAGATGGAAAGATCCTGTCTGCAGTAGGTGTGCATTTTTTGATCCCTCAAAAGCCCTTTTCCAGGAATCAATGGGGAGGTCAAAAATATTTGGTTCCGAAAGTCCTTTGGTCCTCTCCGGGACTCAAGTGGAGATGGTTCCCCCAGAGGCAGGGGGGGGGGGCTATAATGGAAGGTGATGTCCCCATGGCAGAACAGACCTGCAAAACCAGGGGTCTACAGATTCCTTTTCTGACAGTTTCAGCGCTCCTGAAAGGAGGCCCAATTGTCTACCTCTGGAGGCAGTTTAATTCGCTTATCTCCTGCACCAGAGAGCCCGGCTAGATGTAACAACAGTTGACTTCAGAGAAATATTTCCAGAGGCTAAACAATTCCCTTTTCCCTATATTCTCCATTATCAAGAAAATTTCCCGATGTTCCACCCAATTAGAAGAAAGCGGCAACACTGAAAATTCAAAAGCTGCTAAGTCAGTCTTCCAAGAGAGCCCACTGGACGAATTAGAATCCGGAACTTACTCAAGACTCTCTCTAGGCTAAAGAAAATTGGACTAGAGACCAATTTTGGATCTCAGTGTGTTGAGCAAGTCAGTTCGACAGTTCCGGATGGTCACAGTTCAGTCCATTCTTCCCTTTCTGGGCAAGGATGACTAGATGTGCTCGATAATCTTCTGGGTGCATACTATCACATAAAGATGAACAAATGATCCTTAAGGATTTTGTGATTCAGGCTGGGAGCTAGTTATCAGTTCAGAGCAACTGCCCTTTGACCTTGCTACAGCCCCGAGGGTGTTAAAGTGCTTGGCAGTGGTAGCAGCTGACTGCAAGGATTCCAGGTGTTTCCCTGTCTAGACAACTGGCTTATTACTGCCCCGACCTGACATCGACTGATAGAAGCATGAAATAAAGTGCTGCAGACTTATTCGCATCTCAGAATAACCGTAAATTGCACTTTAAACCAACCTAGACATTAGAATTCGTAGGAGCAGTGGTCACAGAATCCATGGTAGTTTTTCTTCCACTATCAGGAGTGCAAACGGTAAGAATGCAGATGAGGAAAATTTCAGTACCAGAATTAAAACCCGATTGATTCTGCAAGCCCTGGGGTCAATGTCAGTAGCAATAATAGATCTGTAGTCCTGTCTCACCTTCATTCTTACATATGGGATCGGAGCCAATCCTCTCCTCTGACTCTGCCTATTTACAAGCTAGAAGTCTTCTAGTTGGCTCGTGGCTAGGTAGGTATCCCATGGTGCACCAGTGCAATCCCCAGATCTTGTTTGCCACGTTGACAAGTTCGTTTGTGCTTCTCTTTGTCTCTGGCTAAGTTTTGCATTTATTCAAACTTTTTTGATATTTTTTTGACTGTTTTAGTCAAAACTGTTTAGTGCATAGTTAGCGTAGTTTGCAATTTAGAATAGTTAGTCTTTCTAATTGTGCCTTTGTGTGCAATCTCTTAGTACTTTGGCCTTATAGTATTAATATCCTGTGTGCTGTTTTTCAGCTTTATTAATTTAGTATTTGTAGTTGCCTTTGCGCTCAGACTGTGTGTTAAGTCAAAGTTTTTGGCGGATTCCCGCTTGTTAAACTGCTACCGTTAACAGAACCAGGTTCTCTCTTATTTTCTAAGTCATAAGTCTTAGTATTGTGCGGATTCCTACTTGCTGCTTTGGTTATTAACAGAACTAGGTTCTGTTTTCTTGTTGAGTTACACTTTATTCTGAGTATGTGACTTCTCTGCTTATTGTAACTTCCACTAGGTCTATTTTAGTTAGAAGACCTAGTTTTTCTGTTCCTTGCCTGCTCGGGCTAAGTTAGAAGACCTAGTCCTCGTGGTGTCTTTCTCTTTCCTACAGGGCTAGGCCCATTTAAATTAGAGGACCTAGTCCTCGTCCCCTTTCTCTGTGACAATGTCTAAAGAAAGTAAGGACCATAAGCCATCTGGCTTTAAGAAATGTATTAAATGCTCACAGAAGATGTCCATAACGGATGGCCACAGTAACTGCGTTCACTGTTTGGGGGCCATCCATTTGCAGGAAACTTGCTTATTTTGCCACTCTTTCAGTGCTAGGGTGTTGCAAGAACGAAAAAATAAGCTCATCCTAAAAGGTCATCTTAAACCTTTCTTTGAGGAAGATCTGGCTAGCTCTTCCTCCTCTTCTGGATCTCAGGGATCTAAAAAGAAAGTCTTAAGTCCTCTAAGAGACCCTCCCCGGCACCGGCTGGTGTCTCTGAGCCACCTCTTAAAATCACTAAATCGGACAAGTCTGCTGCCTCATCGGCTCCATAGAGCTCGGTGCTGATTTGAGAGCAGTGCTGTGGTTACAGGGTCTGCCTCAAGTAGCTCAGAGCCGACCGCTGAGAGTATCTCTCAGAACCGGTCTACGGATCCTCTACCGGTGTCTCCTATAGTGAAGTCTCCGATTGATGTAGAGATCCCGCTCTCCTAACTCTGTCCTCCAGGAGTTTATCGGAAGATGTGGAGAGGGTAGTGCTGAGACTTTTGAAGTCATCTGCCTTACCTAAATTATTGTTGGCTCCTACCCAGTCAGTTACAGAACCACTCGAGTCCGTTAAGCCCCCCTTCTGTCAATCCTCCGAACCATGCTGGTCTTTCAGAGCTGGAGTGTTTGGAACCCTCGGCTCCAGCTCCCCCCTGTGGATGTTTCGGAGCAGAGTTCTGCTCCGACATGGTCCGTCCGTAGTGTCTAGGAGCCGAATCTCTTAGGTCGGCCCCAACAGGGATGCCTGGAACCGAACCTGTTTGGTTCCAAGTCTTCCTCTTGGCTCGTCGGCGAGGGTGAGTTTGGATCCTACATCTGTCTTTGAGCCGATGGCTCTGGTACCAACGGCATCTTAAGTCTCCTCAAAGCCGGGGAGGTTGGCATTCGAGATGTGTGCTGTCCTGATCTTCAGCCCCTACCAGGGGTAGCGACATTCTTCACCCTAAGGCACCTACTTCTGTTTCAGCTCCTACTCTCTCTGTGGACAGCAGAGACCCTCAACATCAGCCCACTTTCACCCCTTCTGATGAGGAGTCGGTGTATCTAAAGGCTTTTTGGTCTCAACCCTCAGCCTGTTGGGTGTCTCCACCCTTCAAACTGATGGAGCTAGTTAGTCGAAAGGTGTGGGATACTCCTGATGCTGTGGAGCCAGTCCCCAGGAGACAGAATAAGTTGCTTTCTGCACCCCCAGAAAAAGATTTTTTGTCAGTGTTTCCGTGGATGCCTTGGTGGCGGTGGCCACTAAGAAGCTAGCTGAGACTACTGTCCATCCGCCGAATAAGGAGTCTCAAACAATGAACAGATACGGGAAGCGTATCTTCTCTTCAGCGGCATTTACCCTTAGATCGCTACCTGACACACTTCACGAGGCTTCAGAGAGATCTCCTTAAAGAATTAGGAGATTCTCTGCAAGGTACATGTACAGAGGGAGTCCCTGACAAGGTGCCTGCCCTGTTGTCCACCTTGAACTCTATCGTTAACTCGTCCATGCAGCTTATTTCGTATGCAGCCGATGGAGCGAATAGAGCAGTGGGTTCAGGAATTTCCCTAAGGTGTCATTCCTGGATGCGTTTGTGTAACTTTGCGGAACCATTCAAGTCTACCTTTACCAATGCCCCCTTTGGTTCCTCATTGTTTGGATCCAAGGTAAAGGACACACTCACCTGATGCGAACAAGAAGGAAAAACACTCTGCCGTCGGAGTACGTTTTACTGTTCCCTCTAGACCATATCCTAAGGGTCAGAGGGGCGGTAAAATGTGGCTCAAGAAGTCCCAGAGGATTTTTCAGGATGCACAGGGTGACTCCTCCTTCAGAGGCAGAGGATGAAATGGTAGATTTTTGCCCTAGAGGCAGTGGTGGTCTGCAAAACCAGGGAGGTCGAGATTCCTTTCGGGGCCGGCCTTACCAGCGCTCCTGATGTGGGGCCCGACTGTGCTTCTTTTTGGCCAGTCAGTGGGTTGCATTTCTTTGTATCCAGAAGCCTGACTTGGTATGATTCAAGACAAGTGGGTACAAAGGATTATTACCAGAGGTTGTCATACCCTTTTCTCTTCCACCCCTTATCCCCAAAAGGATCCCAGATGTTCCACCCAATCGCAGGGATCAGGTAACTGTGGAGGTCAACAAGTTGCTGTCAGTCATCCAAACCATCCCAGCAGACCAAATAGGATCCGGAACTTACTCCAGATTTTGTTTAGTGCCAAAACGCACAGGGGACTGGAGGCCCATCTTGGATCTCAGCAGATTAAACAAATCAGTAAAGGACGAGTTCCGGATGGTGACACTGCAGTCTATACTCCCATTATTAGGGAAAGACAATTGGATGTGCTCAATAGATCTCCAAGGCGCCTACTACCACACAAAACTAAAGGGCGTCGAGTCCTCTCCTCTTCCAGCTTAGGAGCCAGTCATTAGCAGTTTCGTGCTCTGACCTTTGGTGTTCAAGTGTGTGATGGTAGTGACTGCTCACTTGAGATGTCGAGGATTCCAGGTGTTTCCATATCTGGACTGGCTCTTGACCGCCCCCACCAGGCATCTACTTCAGACCGGGGAAGCTACCCTTCAGCTTTGTGCCCAGCTGGTAATTTCTGTAAATTGGGAAAAATCTGCCTTATTGCCCTCTCAATCTGTGATTTTTATAGGCGCAGAGATGGACACAGTAGGCATGTTTGCTCGTGTTCCTGTAGAAATGGCGCAGAATCTGGTTCTTCAAGTTCAACGTAGTCTTCCCTTACGAAAGGTCAAAGCCAAGACCGTTCTACAGCTTCTAAAGACCATGGCTTCCACCATATTACTAGTGCCACTAGCCAGACTACACGAGGATTCTTCAGTGGCTCCTGTTGTCCCAGTGGTCTTTTCAGCACCTGCCATTATCTCATCACATTTTACTGACAGACTCTTGCAAGAAATACCTCCTTTGATGGACTCTACCCAATTAGTTAACCAGGGGCACTTCTTTTGTTCCTCTGCAACCTTTTGCCACTGACCACAAATGCCTCACAGGCATTATCTAGGCAGGACTGTCCAAGGCACATGGCAAGATCACGAGGCTCACCTGCATATCAATGTTTGAGATGAGGGCGGTGCTCCTGGCTTTGCAAGCACTTCATGACCCTCTGCCTCTGGGGACTATTGCAGTACATTCAGACATGTCAACAGTATGCTATATCAACAAACAGGGTGGAACCAGATCTTACCCACTCTGTCGAGTGATCATTAGAGTTTGGAAATGGGCGATATCTTCCCAGTATTTTCTTGTGGCAACGCACATTCCGGGGACAACCAAAATGATAGCCGACTAGCTCAGCCGGGCAGACCTGATGCTTCACGGGTGGTCTCTGAAACAGGAAACGGCGGAACATATTTTCCGCAGATTGGGACAGCCTTGCTGCACTCTTTGCCAATCCAATCAATGCCAAATGCAGCAGCTACTTCTCCGTCAACCCCCCTCTGGGGGAGTCGCAGAGAGATGCACTTGCTCACGATTTGCCCCTGGGTCTCCTTTGTGCTTTTCCTTCCTTTCCTCTCATTCTCAAGGTTATTCAGAAAGCGAAACGGCTGGGAAGCAAACTAATCCTCATTGCTCCTTACTGGCCTCATCGGGTTTAGTTCCCCTTTCTCGAGCCTCTCCTCCTAGGCAATCCTTGGATTCTGGACCCAGTTCCAGATCTCTTGACTTGCATGTCAGGCTTGCTTCACCCCTCGTTACACACCTTCAATTTGACAGAGTGGCTGCTCCAGTTCCACCCCTAGTCAGGCTTCATGACTTCTCACCCTCCATGACTCATAACTTGCGTCCTCTCATAAACCTTCCTCTAGGATACTATATTCCAGTAAATGGAGGAGATTCTCTATCTGGGCAGAGAAAATTAACGTTGACCCTGACAACCGCCTCCATTCCAGTGGTTTTGGAATTCCTGTCTGAGCTTTTCCACCAGGGATCTGCGGCTTCCACTACGAGTCCAATTGGCAGCAATTTCAAATTTTCATCTAGGCTTTCAAGATTCTAATCTGATGTTGCATAGGCTGTGCAAAACCTTCCTTAAAGGTGCCACTTTATTAAGACCCCCCTTTCACGAACCTGTTGCCTCATGGGATTTAAATTGTGTTATCCAGATTAACTTCTCCGCCCTTTGAGCCTACTCATTCATCTCCTTTGAAATTCCTGTGATTTTTCACAAGGACAAGGTGTCCCTTCGTACTAATCCTTCCTTTGTCCCCAAGGTCTGTTCCCATGCCACTTTGAATCAATCCATAGAACTTCGGTGTTCTTTCCAAATCATTCCAACGCAGCTGAATACAGGTTCCATCAGCTGGATGTCCATAGACAATTACGTTTTTATTTGCACCAAGCTAAGGAAATCAGATCAGTTATTTCCTTTTCCGAATCCAGGTCAGGCTTACCAGTTTCCAAAGTTACACTTTCTAATTGGATTTTTAGCTGTATAGCTTACATTTACAACTCTGAGGGTAGAACTTTACCCTTTAAAGTCAAGACTCATTGTACCAGATCTCAGTCTACCTCTGCAGCTTTTCAAGCCAGGTTCCCACTTGATAATATTTGTGTAGCAGCAACGTGGGCTAACCCTCACACTTGTATTACTCATTACAAATTGGATTTAACTGAGTAGAGCGTCCTTTGGTTCCACGGTACTCAGAAGTATTTTTCCTTGAGCCACTCAAGAATAAGGTACTAGGGACACTGTCCCATATGTAAGAATGTAGATGAGATGGAACTACAGAACATTAAGAAGTTATGTACTCTCCATAACGTTCCATGTTTGTAGTCCATCTCACTCTTCATTCTTACGAACCCACCCTCCTACCCCCATCCTGGAGGTACCTGGAGACAGAAAAAGATTATTTTCAATTTTTGTGGAGACCTTTTAGTATTGGCTTCTTTTGTATATTGTTATTGTCTCTCCAAGTTAGCAGCAAACAAGATTTGGGGATTGTACTGCTGCACCATGGGATACCTACCTAGCCATGAGCCAACTAAGACTTCCAGCGTGTAAACAGGCCGAGTTGGACCCAAGGATTGGCTCCGATCCCATATGTATGCAGAGTGGGATGGACTACAAACATGGAACATTATGGTGAGTACTTAACTTTTTTCTTTGTGTTTCACTGTTGCAGTCATCACCTTTGGGTTATCCCTGCAAGGGTAGCCCTCGGCCCGAATACCAGAGGTATAGTATTTCTGCGTCTCTTGCTTCAGGATGACGCCAGGTTGTCAGTAGTATAAAGTAAGGCAGCCAACGCCATTACATCAGTCTTTCTTGCTATGGAGCCCGAAGCAGAAGCAGTTCGCATGCATGCTGGTCAGCCGCTACCAGAGTTTAGTTTTCTGAATGGAAGCTGAAGTCTTCTAAAGCTAAGTACCCCGTTGGGGATCCTTTTTTCTTGCACTCAGAAAAAGTTAATTGTCTCGCCTGTGGAAAGCTAATACCACACCGAGACTTTAATTCCTCCTGCATCACTTGCTTTGGCCCAGACCACGACATTCCCCACTGTCGCTGTTGTGATTTGTTCAACACCAGAACTATACGTCGTCGGGCTCTTATTTGTAGCTAGATATTTTCGCTTACAGTCCTCTAATTCCGATATGGCTTCGGTAAGCCATCTGAGAGCATATCTTCTGAAAAAGTGTAAGGATAAAGACTGACTGCACAGGTCCAAACCTACTGACTACACTTCTGTTAAGCTAGTCGTCAGCTCTCCGGTTTTCAGTGAGGTGCTTTCGCAGCCCCTGATGCCTGCTTCTGTGGATTTGCAGCACACTACAGAGACCCCTTCGGTGTCGGGTATGCCACAAAACTCTTTGACTAAGGATCCTGCAGTTGTCTCCCTTGGATGGATGTGGAGCCGCTGAGCAGGCACTGACTTCCGAGCAAGTACTTCGCACTACCGATTCTCAACACAAATCAACTTCTTTCCAGTCTACCGTTATTTCAAAAACTACAGAGTTTCTAAGGCCCAGGGTACAAACCACACCCAAGAAACAGACTACCAAATCTCAGGCACCTGCTTCCTTGCCTCAGCCTCAGATGCTTAAAATGGCGGAAGACTTTATTATGCTGATCAAAGGGAAACTAAGCTACCCTTTCCAAAAGAGAAAAAGGATCTGTCCCCAGTAGTTTTGTCTGAACTGGAGTCTGCGGACTCTGATTCATCTGAATATGAAGACCTGTAACCCCTCTCTGCTTGAGGATTCTGATGCAGAGGATTCCATTCCTTCAGCCTTTCCCCCCAAGGACTTTTCCTTTGGGGAAACCCTTAATATCTTAAGGGAGCATTTCCAATGGGAATGTCAGGACTACCCTCAGTCTATAAGGAGACTCAGGGAATTCTTAGATCTTCCACAGCACAGACCCCTGGCCATTCCCCCAGTCCTGGCTGTTGTAGACTGTTTTCCTGGAATCCAGTTTGACTCCTGACACCCTCCGTCCGGCACCCAGAAAACCTGACTGGTATTGAAGTCCCTGATTCTCATAAATGTCTTTTCAAAAATCTTAATGTTGACCCTGAGGTAATTTCTCAAGGGCCTAAAGGAATTAAAGCAACCTCTGCTAGGAATCCCACACCTTCAGATAAGGATTCCAGAGCACTAGACCAGTGGGGTAAATTCCATATGCTAAACTTTCAGCAACGTACCATGGAACTCCTCAAAGTGTCTTCCTTTCCTGCTTGTGCAGAATCTAAAGAATTAATGCATTAATGCATTCTGCAGGTCAAGTAACTAAGCACACTTTGCGCTGTGGTTTTGATGCCCTAGAAGTTTCTTGCAGGGCAGCAGTCACCGGTTCTGTCCTTAGAAGGCATGCATGGATAAAGGAACAGCCCTTGCCAGACCATGTTAAATCTAAATTGTTGGGTGCACCCTTGCACAAAGACTACTTGTTTGGCATTAAGGCAAAGTAAGCATTAAAAAAGGAAGAAAAAGCTAAATCTGTGCAGCCAGTTAAGGATTTATTACAGATCCAAAAGGCATTGCCCCTCCAAGCACTGGTCCTTTCCTGCTCCCACCAAGTCAGTTCATCCCAGACCCTGTGGAAGCAGACCCTCCAGACAGCAGCCACAGGGAATGCAGAGGTCAGCAGTGGAATTTCTTCACTTCAAAAACAGGAAATTGTAAGCCACCCCTCATGGTAAGAACTCTCAATGACTCCTCCCCCACACCCCTCCCTCTGCCCAATTTTATTTACCCCAGGAGGAAAACTCTCCTTTCACGCAAGCACCTGGGCCACCATCACCAGTGACCGCTGGGTCTTCAACATAGTGTCCCAGGGATACAAATTTTCTTTCTACACACTTCCAACCCCAAAAGGGTTCCCAGATCTACCTCCAAACCAGTGGGCAGAGGCACAAAAGCAAGTAATTTCCCTGATCTCTGAGGGCAATAGAGCATGTTCCTGCAGAATAGAAAGGCCAAGGTTTCTACTCCAGACTTTTTCTGGTACCCAGAAAAGAGGGCACCTGGTTGCTCCATCTTCAATCTTTCCATTCTAAACAAATTCAAAATGTTCACCCTCCAACAACTGCTACCCATGCTATCCAAGGATGTTTGTCTAGCCACCCTAGACCTAAAAGAGGCCTACCTCCACATTCCTATCAGGGAATCATGCAGGAAATACCTACGTTTCAGGGCAGGATCTCTGCACTTTCAGTTCTCTGCAGTTCCCTTTGGCTTATATACTGCTCCCAAGGTTTTCACAAAATGTCTGGCTCCAGCCATTGCCTTTTGCAAACAAAGGAATATTCAACCTTACCCATATTTAGATTGCCTAATTCAGGCATACAGGAAAAGCTGCTCCAGCACCTGGCCTTTGTAAAGTCCCTACTGACCTCCCTAGGGTACACCGTCAATGAAAAGAAGTCTAAACTAATACCCACCTAAAGGATTATATTCCTGGGAGCAAGCCTGGACACAGCATCCCAGATGGCATTCCTTACACCAGAAAAGCAAACTTACGTGACAGCCTACTTCTCTCACCTAGCCACCAAACCCCAGTTATCTGCAAGGAATATCCTGCAAGCTCTAGGGTTCATGGCATCTTGCATTTTAGTCATTCCATATGCCAGACTGCATTATCAAGAAACTTCTGTAGTACCTAAAAAGCCTTTGGTGTCAACACTCCGAAGATCTGGAAACTTATACCCATGATACCTTGCCTCAGGAAAGATTTTCTTTGGTGGGCAGCAGCATGCTCCCACAAAGGACTGCTTTGCTCACCACCCCGCCGACTAGACACTCACCATAGACTCATCAGACTGACTGGGGTGCACACCTGGACAGCAGGTGCATACAAGGCCAATGGAGCCCACAGCAAATCCATCTGCACATCAACCAAAAAGAGATGCTGGCTGTCCACGCATTGGCAGCTTTCAGGCCCCTTCTCTCCCCAGGGGCTCTCGATAAAAACACACCACTGTGATGTGGTATATCAAGCAGAGAGGGACTCGCGCCTATCCTCTATGCAGGCTTGCAGGATGTCCATGACCCTTTGGCGCACAGCCTCTGCCATGCAGCTCCCCCTGTTAGCACAAATCCTGCCAGGTTCTCTAAACTCTCTGGCAGAACACTTGATCAGAAATCTTCTGGACCCACACGAATGGCAGTTAGACAAAAGAGCTTTCACCCTAATAACTCAGAAATGGGGCATCCCGAAGGTCGACCTCTTTGCCTCCCACACCAACCATCAGTTCAAGTCCTGCACCAGGGAGCATCACTGCAGGGCTTGGAAAGTCTTTCCTTCCCATGGGTCAATCTATCTGTCTATGCCTTTCCTCCACTACCTCTCATCACCAGGCTACTGCTGCAAATAACGGTGGAAAAACCAAGGACAATTCTTATTGGTCCAGACTGGCCTCGCCAGCACTGATGCCCACTGCTACGCAGCCTGTCCCCTCTGCCACCATGGCATCTCCCTCAGACCCCTACCCTCCTGACCCAGAGGGAAGGAGAATACATGCATCCCCAATTGCAGACCCTCAATTTGACAGCCTGGCTTATTAGCTAACCACTGATCAATTTGCCAGCCTCTGTAAACAGGTTCTAGGTGTATGTGAGGCCAGATGCCATAGCGCTAGAAAGTCTTATGCTGACAAATGGAAAAGGTTCTGCATCTGGTTTCAGGCTAAGGGAAGACTGTACAGCACACAGCCCTCCCTCTCATCCTGGATTACTTAGCTGACCTGCTACACAGTGGTCTCTCCTTTTCCTCTATTAAAATGCATACCTCTGCTCATTTCCCCACTGAGCAGCCCCTTTTCTCACACACTCTGATCAAACAATTCATAAGAGGGGCTAGCAACTTAAGGCCACCCAGAAGAGCTTGGGACCTTAACTTTCTGTTGGAAAAGCTCACCTTGTCCCCCCCCCCCCCTCGAACCAGCATCTTCTGCAGAGTTTAAGTTTTTCTCCTGGAAGACCGTTTTTCTTCTGGACATCACTTAAGCCAGAAGAGTTTCCAAACTACAAGCACTCATGGCTGTGGACCCTTCATCTTCCATGCTGGCAGGGTTTCCCTCCGGTCTTACCCATCCTTCATGCCCAAAATGGTGTCTAGTGTGTCTCTCAACCAATCCATTCATTTGTCCACCTTTTTCCGTAACCCACAGAGCAAGGGAGAAAGGATCTTGCACTCTATAGATGTGCACAGACAGCTCAGATTCTATGTAGACAAGACTAAATCATTCAGAAAGTCTCATCAATTGCTGGTTAGTTTTGCTGTAGGGGGCAGAGGGCAAAGCCATCTCCAAACAATTAATTTCCAAGTGGATAGCACACTGCAGCCATTTCTTTTGCAAGCAACATGGAAAGCCGCCTCCTAAGGGTGTCAGGACTCAATCCACCAGAGCAGGCTCCACTTTGCAGCTTTCCTTAGAGGAGTCCCCACCAGGGACATCTTGGAGGCTGCCACCTGGACATCTGTTAACACTTTCACCAAACATTACCACCTGCCTATCTTCTCCAAATCCAGGGCAGGTTTTGCCACTGCAGTCTTGCAGGGCATCCTAGCCAGCCCCTAGTTTCCTTGACTGCCTCCACCCTTTTCCTCAACTTTGGGAATCAACCCAAATGTGATGACTGCAACAGTGAAACACGAAGAACATAGTACAGTTGTGTACACTTACCATAAATGTAGATGTTCCGAGTGTATTCACTGTTGCAGTTCTGGTTTCCCTCCCTCCATCCCCCTCTTCACTTCTTTCTCTCTGTCTCTTTGCAAAGGACATTTTGGTATTTACTTTCTACTGGTGGGGTTCTTCCACCATAACCTGGCTCCCACTTGGGGGTGCATGACAGGGCAAGAAAAATTGATGTAATGGTGTCAGCTGCTTTACTTTATACTAACGACCTGACGTCAGTCCTGAAGTGACAGCAACTGACGCAGAAATACTAAGCCTTTGGTGTTCGGGCCAGCCGAGGGCTACCCTGGCAGGGATAGCCCAAATATGATGACTGCAACAGTAAATGCACTTGAACATCTACATTTATGATAAGTGTATACAAATGTACTTTCTTTTAGCAAGATTCCAGATGAAAATTCTACAGTGGATGCTAGCAATGCAGTGATCAGTACTTTCTCAACCTATGTCATCAAAGATGAGAATAACTCTGTTATTCAAAAGATAACTTTGCTGGTGGATGCAATCGCAAGTATTACAAGACCATCCTTTTGTCCTCCCTCAGCCCAAGGCCATAGTGACCAGAGATGCTTCCCAGATTGGGGGGGGTATTTTCTGGTGGAAACCATCCAAGGCACATAGTCCCCCCCCCGAAGTGGCCAACTGGCATGGTGCTTTTGGTGTTGCAGGCATTTCAAGACTCTCTTGGAGCAACTGCAGCCCAGGCAGACAATTTCAGTAGTTTGATGCATCAACAAGCAGGGGGGATCCAGGTCTTACCCCTATGTTGAGAAGCCCTCAGTGTGTGGTAATTGGTGATATGTTCCAACTGCTTTTTAATAGCAACGTATATTCTTGGGAAGTCCAATGTTATAGCAGACAAATTGAGCAGGTCCCTCTTACTATCTCAGAAGTAGTCTCTCAACAAAGTGACTGATATGATTTTCAGTCAGTGGGGGCCATCTTTGCTGCAATCTTCATCTGTCCCCTAAACAAGTGCAGCAGATTTTTTGCCCTCATCACCCCACTGGGGGAATCAGGGGGATGCTGTACTCCATGATTGCCCCCCCCACCCCAGTCTACTGTATACTTATCCTCCGACTCACCTAATTCACAAATTCCTCCAGAAAGCAGCATGTTGAAGAGCAAAGTCTGCCGCATTGCACCTTATTGCGTCAACAGATTTGGTTTCTCTTCCTTTAGCTTCATCTGCTATGTCCACCTTGGATTCTGGATCCTATTGCAGACCTCCTGTCTTGACTATCAGGGACTGTTCACCCAGATGTCTCAAACTAGCGGTGTGTTTTTTCCAATTCTTTTAATAGCCAGCCACTGCTCTCTTCCCCTGTCCATTCCATACTTCTATCTTCTGATATACCCTCTACTAGGAAACTACAGAAGTAATTGGAAAAGGGTCATTTGGTGGGTACAGCAAACTCTGGTAGACCCCTTCTCAGCTCCAGTTAAATCTGTTCTGGAATTTTTTGGCGCGTTTGTTTAAAAGTTGATGAACTAGCACCTTTTTTAAAGTCCAACTTGCACCAATCTCTAACTTTCATGCAGATTTCAAAATTTTTTACTGGTTTCCTTTAAATTGTGTAAGGGCTTTTGGAGAAGTACTCTTGCTAAAACCCCCTTATAAAGACCCCACACCACCATGGGATTTAAATTTGGTACTGCGAAATGTTTAATTCTTTCTCCCTTTGAACCAGCAGCTAAATGCGATCTTAAATTCCTGACCTGGAAAACATGTCTTTTTAATTGCAAATGCATCTGATAGAATTTCAGAACTTCAAGCATTAATTTTTAAACTTCCATATTTGATTTTCTTAAGCATAGTGTCACCTTACATACTAATGCTTCCTTCCTAAGGTGGTCTCAGAATCCAATATAAGCCAATCCATTAACTTGCCAGTATTCTTCCCAGATTTTGCAAATAGTGGAACATGTGCTGCACTAGTTAGGTGTTCATAGGCAATTACATTTCTACATTTCTACATACACAGAACAAGGTAAATTTACAATGACAGATCAACTATTTCCTTTGCACATACCAAATTGGGAGAATCCATTACAAATGTAACTCTAGCTAGATGGTTGACGGATTGCATTTCATTTATCTATAACAAATTTAATCTCCCCTTAGCAAAGCCTTTAAAGGCTCACTCAACCAGATCTATTGTAACCTCTGTCTTCCAGTCTAGACTTTCAGTGGATGATTGTGTGGCTGTAACTTGGTCAAATCCTTATAAAAAAGTAGATCCGGCCTTGAGGGGAAGAGCAGCCTTTGGCTCAACTGTATTCAGGAGTATTCTTCCTTATAGTCCATCCAGGATTTTAGATAGTTGGGGGCTCTGTCCTGTTAGTTGAGGAATGAATGAAAATTGACAACAGATAAAAAGTTACATTCACTGTAATGTTCCATTTCTTATTTTCATTCTTCAACTTCCTACCCACCAACCCCCACCATTTTTAATGACTGACTGCTGGAGGAATGAGAGGCTTCAAGGACATCATTGCACTTTGTCCTGAACTCCAGATGTAATGCGATCCTATCTCGCCTACATTCATAACTGATGGGCTCTGAGCAGAGAATCGGCTCCGACTCTGCCGATACACTCGCACAAAGTCTCTCATTGGCTGGGCCAACCCCCTTATCCCAGGATGCACCACGCCCAACCCCCCAGATCTTGTTTGCTGCTCCTAGAGTAACGACGTGGTCTCGACTTGGCTGTGGCTAAGTACCCTTCTTTTTTGGCCTTTTGGTCGCTTTTTGGCAGTTAGCTTTAGAATTTATACTCAAATAGCTATTTTAATAGCTATCTGGTTGTTAGTTCATTTGTGATTGACTGTGTTTGTCTTTTTGAATTGCTGTGGTAATCCCTTCTGTTTGTCAGGCTAGGCCCGTTTGAGTTAGAGGGCCTTTGCCCTATCTCTTAGAGCGTTTAAGTTAGAGCTCCCCCCCCACCCTTCCCTCCTAGTGTGTTTTGAGTGTGTTCCAATAGGTATGTCTAGCAAAGAAAAGGAACATAAGCCATCGGGCTTTAAAAAATGTTCGAAATGCAAATTATAAAATGTCGTTGACAGATGGCCATGCCATCTGTTTATTGTTTAGGGGCTAAACACTTGCAAGAGTCTTGCAGTGTTTGCCATGCATTCTCCTCTCGTGTCCTACACGAGAGGGAAAATAAGCTTATCCTGAATGGTCTCAAAAAAACAGCCTTCGAGGAAGCTTTGGCTTCTCCCTCTTCGAAATCGAGGCAAAAAAAGTCTTCGGCTCAGACAAGTCCGTCGGAGCTGCCTGCAAAAAGGGCTAAATCTGTGTCCCCTTCCTCGGCTCCACTGTTTTTGGAGTCTTGGGATGAGAGAGCAGGTACTCTGTCCCCTTCCTCGGCACCACTTATTTCGGAACCGCAGGATAGAGGGTCTAAATCGGGGTCTCCGTCGGCTCCATTGGTCTCGGAGCTGCTGGAGAGTGTTTCTGCTCTGGGGTCAGTTTCGTCTGCTCCTGAACTGTCGGCGCTGAAAGGGGTCTCTGTTATGGTCGAGTCTGCTTCAGCCCCGATCCTTTTGGAGCTGATTCGGAGCCGGCCTCCCAGCCTGGTTTCGGAGGCGATAGGAAAAGCCTCTCGGCCCCCTTCTGTTTCCTCCAGGTCCTCCAGGCTTTCAGACTTGGATGTAGATAGGGTGGGTCCAGAGGCTCCTCCAGTCACCTGTCTTATCCAAATTATTTTCGGCTCAGGCCCAGTCGGCCCCGGAGCCAGCCCCTTCGATACAGTTTCTTCCTCCTCTGACAACCTTTGTGTCTGAGTTCGTAGAGTCGGGTGAAGTCCTTGAGTCGGTCCCGAGACCCACTGCTAGTCTGTCGGCACCGTCTTCAGCTCCAACCCTTTCTGTGCCTTCCAGAGGTTTCGGTTCTCGGGTGTCCTCAGCCGGGCCCAAGGGGGATTCGTCGGGGCTTCTGGTTTCAGCCCAGAGTCTCCCTCTTGGAGCCTCAGCTAGGGGAACCCCGGCACCGGTCATTGTCTCGGGGACGGGCCTCTCCTCAGATTCTGGTGGGCCCACCTTCGAGGCTATGAGGAGAGCACTGGCCAAGTCTCTAGTGACTTCACCTGAATCTGCAACTCCTTCCCTAGACACGGTGACTAGAGCTTCTGGTGCCCCCTGTCTTCCGACTGAGGATTCCTCCTTGTGTGGTCCCCCTTTTTCTGAGGAGCCCCCCCAGGAAAAAATTGTGCAAGAGGAAGCACATCGACTCCCCAGATGAGTGTCACCTTGGACACCGACCTCGATGATGCGGAGGGGTCCCCCAAGTCATCCTCTGACGATGTCTCGTTCTCCGATGTAGGTTCATAGGTTTATACTAGGCTATCTGCCCTAAGGCATTTATAAGCCTAGCCCAAATTTTTGTGGCTTACGCCACCCCTTATATGAAAAAATACTGTGCCCATTAGTTTGTTGTGCCTCTGTCCAGCAGTGACACAGAGATGATTCTCTGGGTAAACCTACGATCTCCTATCCACAGGTCAAGATTTCTCTTGAACAGAGCCAGTGAGGTGCTCTGCCTCACATGGACCGGGATTTTATTCCACAGCATAGGGAGTCTAAGTGATAAATCTATCCCTCCAGCACGTCCTATTTATGTCCATGCTAAGGTTTAAGTCGCTTGCTCTAGTGGTTTTGGTGGATTTGGATTTTTTGAGGTGGAGCATGTCCATTAATTCCGGGTTGGACATGGCCTTGTATGTCAGGCACATGTCACCTCTGAGCAGACTATATCCTGGAGATCTTGAGACAGAGGGGCGACTGGCCATCCAAAACCCCTTCCGTGGAGAAGTCGGTCTTCCTCAAGGCCTTCGGAGCCCAACCCTCCGCCTCCTGGGTGTCTCCACCCTTCGATGAGTTACTGGACCTTATTTGTCGAAGGGTGTGGGAACATCCTGATTCTGTGGAGCCAGTTCCTTCTTGCCCAAACAAGTTTTATCTGCACCCCCTGGCAAGGAGTTTCTAACCAAGGGAATTCCGGTTGATGCTATGGTGGTGGCATCTGCCACCCAGCAAGATGTGGCAGAGGCACCTACTTCTATCAATCCTCCTAACATAGTCCAGGAGCATGGATAGGTACGGGAAGTGTACCCTGATACCCTGACGTCAGCGACCTTTACCCTGCGATCGCTGAATTATTTGTCATTTTACGAGGCTCCAAAGGGATCTCATAAAGGAGTTGCAAGATACCCTGTCGGGTAACGTGCCTGAGGCATTGACGCAGTCTGTCAATGCCCAGCTGTCTACCCTTTCGTCCATTGTTAACTCATCCATGAGGCTCATATCGTATGCAGCCGAAGGGGCGAGTAGGGCAGCGAGTTCAGGTGTAGCCCTTAGGAGGCAAGCCTGGATGCGCTTGTGTCACTTTGCGGAGGCGTTCAAGTCTTCCTTCACCAATGCTCCATTCGATGGGTCTTCTCTCTCTGGACCCAAGGTGAAGGACACACTAGATGTGAGCAGTAGGGTAAGACTTTGTCTGCCGTTGGGGCCCGTTTTTCGCTTCCCTCAAGACCTTATCCCAAGGCTCAGAGGGGAGGAAAGATGTGGTTCAGAAAGTCCCAAAAGTCTTTCCCTGCCCATCAGAGTGACCCCCCCCCCCCCAGAGGCAGAGGGGGGGGATTATTCTGGAAGACGTCGCCCCAGAGGCGGTGGAGGCCCCCGCAACTCAGGAGACTGTGAATCCTTTCGTGGTTCCCTCCTTCCAGCGTCCCTGAGGGACTACCTGACTGTGCGTCTCCGGAGCCAGTTGGGGGTCGATTCTCGACGCATCCAAGGGCCTGGGGTTCCATCACTTAGGATCAGTGGGTGCTTCGTTTCATCGCCGGAGGTTACACCATTTCCTTTATCCGTTCCCCTCAACCGTCAAGGAATATCCTGGACATGCCAACCAGTCAATGGGATCAAGCAGCCATAGAGGTCGCAAAGCTGCTCGGAAAGGGAGTCATCCAGCCAGTCCCCGCAGACCAGACCGGATTAGGGACTTAATCAAAGTTATTTTTGGTGCCGAAAAGAACACCCATTCTGGACCTCAGCCACCTAAACCGCTTCCTAAAGAAGTCCAAGTTCCAGATAGTCACATTGCAATCCATTTTCCCATTGCTGGAAAAAGGAGTATGGATGTGCTCCATCGATCTCAAGGACGCGTATTATCACATCAAGATAAACAGGGCGTCCAGGATACATTTACGCTTCCGCCTAGGAGCCAGTCACTTCCAGTTCCAAGCCCCTGCCCTTTGGTCTCACCACAGCCCCCAGGGTGTTTACCAAAATGTCTGGCAGTGGTGACGGCTCACCTGAGATGTCTGGGATTCCAGGTGTTTCCGTATCTAGACGACTGGCTCCTCACCGCCCCCACCAGGCATCTTCTTATTCAAGCCGTGAGTGCTACCATCGAATTGGGACATCTATTAGGAATTACATTCAGCTGGGAAAAGTCTGTATTGCTGCCATCACAGCGTGTTGCCTTTATAGGCGCAGAGCTAGACTCTGTCGAGATGCGAGCATTCCTTCCAACAGAGAGGATAAAGATACTACACGACCAAGTCCTAGCCTTACTACCCTGAAGCAAAGCCCCAGCCAGGATGGTCCTTCAGCTTTTGGGGTCGATGGCGGCCACCATTCTTCTGGTCCCTCTGGCAAGATTGCACATGCGAATTCTCCAATGGCTCCTGTCGACCCAGTGGTTGTACCAAGATCTGTCCTTGTCATACCCGATTCTCATTTCGGAAACCTGCCGGCGAGATCTTGGTTGGTGGCTCCTCTCCTCCAACCTGAACCAGGGGAGACTCTTCTGCCCCCCCTCCCCCATTGCCACAGTGACCACGGACGCCTCCCAGATAGGGTGGGGGGGGCATTATCTGGACAGGACATTTCAAGGCATGTGGCAGGACCATGAAACCCACTTGCATATCAATGTCCTGGAAATGAGGGCAGTGCTTCTAGCATTGCAGGCACTTCACAGCTCTCTTCTCAAGGGTACCATCGCAATCTTCTCAGACAATATGGGGGTAGTATGGTACCTGAACAAGCAGGGAGGAACCAGGTCTTATCCTCTTTGCAGAGAAGCCGTGAGAGTTTGGAACTGGACGATCGCTTCCCAGAGATTTCTAGTGGCAACGCACATTCCGGGGAAGCCCAATGTGATAGCAGACAGGCTGAGCAGAGTTATTCTGATGCCTCACGAGTGGCCCCTGAAAGACTGAGTAGCTGCTCTGATCTTCTCCAAGTGTGGGTTTGCCTGTTGCAACCTTTTCGCCAGCCCCTGGAACGCGACGTGCAGCAAATTCTTCTCCCTGATTCCCACCCAGGGGGAGTCACCCAGGGACGCTGTAGTCCACAATTGGCCCTCCGGTCTGCTCTACGCCTTCCCTCCGGTCCCACTACTGCCAAAGGTGATTCAGAAGGCGATCTGCTTGGGAAGCAACATGATTTTGATTGCACCACACTGACCCTGCCAAGTTTGGTTTCCTTTCCTTCGGAAGTATGCAGTGAAGGATCCTTGGATTCTGGACCCAGTTCCAGACCTCCCGACTCTTCAGTCAGGTCAGGCCCATCCATCACTGCGAACTCTCAAGTCAACGGTTTGACTGCTCCACTTCCGACCTTAGTCAGACAGCATATCCTTTCGCCTGAGGTGGTCCGGATTCTGTCTTTCTCACAGAGCTTCCACTAAGGAGATATATTCTAATAAATGGAAAAGGTTTGCCATTTGGGCCCAGCAGCACAACCTTGACCCTCTGACAGCCCCGGTGTCCGCAGTATTAGATTTCTTGACAACTCTTTTTAGACAGGGTTCCGCTGTCTCTATGCTTAAAGTCCAATTGGCAGCAATTTCTAATTATGTTGCCTTTGAGCCTGCACTCATGAGTCATAAGTTGTGTAAGGCCTTTCTTAAGGGAGCTTGGTTGCTTCACCCCCCCGGTGTCGCAACCTGTTTTGCCATGGGATTTGAATGTAGTTTTAGGATCCTTGACGTCTCATCCCTTCGAGCCGGCGGCCACTTGTGAGCAAAAGTTCTTATCTTGGAAGACTGCCTTCTTGGTAGCTATTACTTCAGCCAGAAGAGTTTCGGAGCTTCAAGCCCTCTCTGTTAAGCCCCCTTATGTGATCTTTCACAGGGATAGAGCATCTCTAAGACTAAACCAGTCATTTCTTCCGAAGGGTTTTTCTGCTCTTTGTCTGCAGCAATCTATAGAATTACCAGTTTTCTTTCCAAAATTTTCCAACAAGGCAGAATACAGACTTCATCAGTTGGATGTGCAGAGACAACTGAGGTTTTACTTGGATAGGACACAGCAGCAGAGGAAATCAGACCAGTTGTTTGCGGCCTTTGCAGATAACAGGATTGGCTTGGCAGTAACTAAGACCACTATTGCTAGGTGGATTAGGGATTGTGTTTCATTTATTTATGCATCAACAGGAAGGGACCTTCCATTTCCAGTTAGAGCGCATTCTACTAGGGCTATGACAACTTCAGTGGCCTTCCACGCCAGACTGTCTGTGGATGAGATATGTGCAGCGGCCACTTGAGCTTTTCCACATACGTTTATTTCTCATTACAAACTGGATGTGGCCTCTAGAGGTCGGGCGTCCTTTCGTTCCACAGTGCTCAGGAGTGTGTTCCAGTGAGCGTCCCAGGATCTAGGTGCTAGGGACGCTGTCCCATCAGTTATGAATGTAGGCGAGATAGGATCGCATTACATCTTTTAGTTATGTACTTACCATAATGATAGATGTATGTGATCCATCTCTTCTACATTCTTACGTACCCGCCCTCCTTCCCCCTACCTGTTGGATCTGGAGGAAACACTATTGTACAGTTGGAGTGGCTCATGTGAGTGAGTTGTTGTGGGGCAAACAAGATCTGGGGGGTTGGGCGTGGTGCATCCTGGGATAAGGGGGTTGGCCCAGCCAGTGAGAGACTTCGTGCTAGTGTATCGTCAGAGTCGGAGCCGATTCTCAGCTCCGAGCCCATCAGTTATGAATGTAGGCGAGATGGGTCACATACATCTGTCGTTATGGTAAGTACATAACTAAAAGTTATGGCACATCATTGTAGTTTTCCTATCAAACAGCAGACAGGATGAGAGATGTTAGGGGTTAGTACATTTTGGGTAGGGAAGGAACTCTAGTTTTTGGAAGCTATGAGCTAGTGTGGTGGCCAAATCGGATCAGAGTATGTGATCCGAACCCATTAGTTGAATGACATTGGACAACACAGATGGAACATTATGGTGAGTACATAACTTCTTTCTTGCTCATAAATATCTCCGTCTTTAAGCCTGCCAGAACCTTGACATTTTGTGCTGAAGCTTTTTTTCTGTTTTGTTTCCAAATACTGTTGCGGTCCCCTTAAAATAAAATGTGATGGGCGTTGCTGTGTACGATCCTAATGTCTAAGGAGATTTGTAACAGGTTATTTGACTAACGGTTTTATTTGTGCAGCTTAGTGATGCAAGATGCATTCTTACTAGTAGAGTATCACACAACTAACAAAGGGGAACATAAGCTTGAAACTACCCGTAATCTCTCTAAATTCTCCAAGGAGTATTATTGAATCTCTGAAAGCACTTAACTGGGTCCACCCTAAAAAGATTCCCCTTAAGTGATGCAGTCGAATACTTTGCAGTATTTTTAAATATTCTTAACACCTTAGCCCTACAGCATAAAAAAAAAAAAAAAAAAATTAAAAACAGCCATACCCCTTGGCTTGCCAACCAAAGTAAACTCCTTGTGAACGACAGAGGCAAAGCATGGATTAACTGGCAAAAACAAAAAAAACTGGCGACTATTCAGACAGTTGTGAAACCAAGTCAACAAGTTAATAGAATTAAAAAGTCTTAAACTCTGCTACAAGATAGCCATAAAAACAACTCCAAAATATATTCTGGTCCTCCATAATCCTCTCTCATCAACCCAGGTACAAAAAAGAATCCCAGTCCATATCCACACATTCCTCCTCTTCAAACAGCTGCCGATTTCAATATATACTTCATAGAATGCATAGCCAATTTAACCTCAAACTCCGCTAATGCGCACCCCCTTATGCACAAACCACTTCCTCTATCTTTGGCCCTAGGACATTTCCTTCACAAAACTTGCATGTCTGCAACATCTCTAATGCACACAGCATCATAAGTTCATAGGAGGTTACAAGGCTATTGACCCGGAGGTTATTTCAAGCCTAGCTGTTTCATCCCAGTGTGATACCATAGATACTCTAGTCAATACCCTGGGTTGTATTTAATGATGACTGCCCATGGACAGGAGGGTTGTGGGCGTTGTCCCTGGTAAAATTTTATGGCGCCCCATGCACTTGTCCTGGTTCCTTTTGAACAGTCATTGGTCCTCTGCTTCACATGAATTGGCAGCTTATTCCAAAGACGTGACAGTCACTGGAAGGCAAGTCTGTCCCTCCAGCATGTCCTATTAAAGTTGCAGGCCATATTTGTCCCTGGAAAGGATAGTTTGTTTCATTTGCTTTACATATATGCAGCAAATTCATTAGGTTTGGGTCAGAGATTGCTCTGCAAGCCAGGCACAAGTTTTCCCTAAAGTCTGTACGGTACTGAGGATACTGACAGGGACTATAGTTTCTGTGTAAGGTATGTGCTGGAGTCCCTTGATCTTAGAAACGTCTGAGGTCTCTCCAATTGCTGCAGGTGCTTTGTATGGTACATGCTGAAAGGGGAGTTGTACTCTATTGTGGGCCTGATATTAGTGACAAATATAGTGTGGTTATAACCTTTGCTCTAGAAGTGATGCCTTTGGTAATCGTGTAAGTAGAAAACCTTCCTTACTACAGTAGACGTGGTGGTCAAAGTTAAGGTCACAGTCTAGTTGTGATCTCATCACATCATAGGTCCATATGATGTTTGATAGTGTGAAGGGACATTATTTTTACCAGTGGGAATGATGATGCATTTTGTTACGTTCAGTTTTGAGACCATAACTAAGACACCAGTTGTTCTGTGCAAGACCCTCCTGAAGTATACTGACATAATTTGGGGATTTAGTAATTGCACCCAGTTTGCAGTAGTCTACAAACTTGGTCAGCCACAGCCCCTTAATTTTGGCCAGAACTTGATAATATACCAAACATTAGCGGGCCCTGCACTGACCCTTGTAGCACCCTGCTGGTTGATGTGGAGTCACCCACTTTGGTAGTGTGTGACCGGTTTGTGAGCCAATTGGCAACCCATCTTACAACATGGGGGGTTAGATTCAGTTTGACAGTAATGTCTGAGTGCGGGATTGTGTCAAAGCCCTTTGCCAAGTTGAGGTATGCTGTGTGTATAGATTTTCCCTGGTCATATTTTCGGAGAAATCCTCCAGGTTTAACAGCCAGGATCTGTCCTTGATATAGCCAAATTGTCAGGTCCAGAGTTGGGAGGTTGCCTATGTCTTTATTTGTGTGCTCCGTGGTGTTACAGATGAGACTGGTCAGACTTATGGGTCTGTTGCTAAGCCACCCTTGTGAGGGGAATAACTGATGTTTTGTGTTTCACTGTTGCAGTCATCACACTTGGGTTATCTGCCTGCAGGTAGCCCTCAGTTGGCCCGAATACCAGAGACTTGGTATTTCTGTGTCTGTTGCTGTCTGACGTCAGGTTGTCAGGGGTATAAAAACAGGTAGCCGATGCCATTACATCAGTCTTTCTTGCAGAGGCGCCCGAAGCAGAAGCAGTTTGCACAAGGGCCGGTCAGCCGCCACCTGAGTTTTCCGAATTGAATCATCCTGAAGTCTAAAGCCAAGTACCCTGTTGGGGATCCTTTTTTCTTGCTCTAACCGATGTCAGAAAAAGTTAACAGTGGTCTCGCCTGTGGAAAGCAAATACCACACCGAGATTTCCATTCTTACTACGTCACCTGTTTAGGCCCAGAACACGACGTACCTCACTGTCGGTTTTGTGCTTTGTTCAATGCCCAAACTATTTGTTGTTCGGCCCTTATTGTCGTTAAATACTTTCTCTCGATCTCCATATTCAGAAATGGCTTCAGTAAGCCATCCGACTACAGATCTTCCAAAAAAATGTAAGGATAGTCAGACTGCACAGATCCAAAACTGCCAATAGCGCTTCCATAAAGCTAGTCAGTTTGCTGACAGTAAGGTACTTTCGCAGCCCCTGATGCCCACTTCGATGGATTCTCAGGCCGCTACTGAGAACTGTTTGGAGTCCAGTATGCCGTGAGACTTCTTTGACTACAGAACCTGCGGATTTCTCTACCTTGGATTGGTCCAGAGCCGCTTTGCAGGCACCGGCTTCCGAGGAAGATGTTCTTCGTGTTTCACTGTTGCAGTCATTACATTTGGGTTATCTGCTTGCAATAGCCCTCAGTTGGCCTGATTAACAAAGTCTTGGGTCTTGCGTCGGTTGCTGTCCCTTCTTCCATGACGTCAGGTCTTCAGGGGGTATAAAACATGCAGCCGATGCCATTACAGCAGTCTTTCTTGCCGTGCAGTAGCAGAAGCAGTTCACAAGTGCCGGTCAGGTGACTCCTAACATTTTCGTTTTTAAGTTTCAGAACCGAAATCTTCAACTAAAGCTAAGTACCCCATTGGGGAAACTTTTTCTTGCTCTTTACCGATGTCAGTAAAAGTTAATTGCATTACTTGTGAAAAGCAAATACGTCAAAGATTTTCATTCATACTGTATTCCTTGCCTAGGCCCTGACCATGACGTACCTTGCTGTCGGTTTTGTGCTAAATTTAATCAGAGCACTCAGTCCTCTATATATTTTTGCCTCTAAAAATTTCAGTTCTCTGTTTAATTATCCAGAAATGTCATCTGTTAGCCATCCGACTGCCAGATTTAAAAAAAAACGCAAAGATAGACAGACAGGCTGCTGAGGTCCAAAACTGCCGACACTGCTTCTCCTAAGCCAGTCGACAGTTTGCCAGTACTCAGTGAGGCACTTTCGCAGCCCCCGATACCCACTACTTCTGATTCGCAGAGACCCATTCGAAGTCCGGTTTGCCGCGGGATGCTTCAACTATGGAACCCGCAGATGTCTCTGCCCTGGATTGGTCCGGAGCTGCTGTGCAGGCACCAGCTTCTCAGGGTGTATTCAGGCCTATGGACTATCATATTAAACAGACACCTCCTTCATTTAGGCCTAAATCTCAAACCATGCCTAAAAAACAGACGCCCAGGCCACATGCTCAGGCCTCTATGCCTAAAAAACAAATAAGAATGGCTGAAGATTTTATAACTGTAATCAGGGGAAGCCAACCTCCCCCCTCTAAAAGACCTAGCACTGAAGTTGTTTATGAATCTTCTGAACAGGATTCCAATTTTTCTGATTCTTCTGGTGATCTGGATTTGCTCTTATCTACTTATCAGGATTTTGATGCAGAGGACTCTTTTTCTGTCTGCTTCCCCTCCAGAGGATTTCTCTCTTGGTGAAACCTTACATACTCTAAGGGAGCATTTCCACTGGGGAAAGCCAAGATTTTTCTGATTCAAGAAAGAGGCTTAGGGATTTCTTACTCCTGCCTCAGCATAGGCCTTTAGCTATTCCTCCTGTACTAGACATTGTTGATGCTTTTTCAGAATCTAGCTTGGCCCCTGATTCTTTTCCTCCTGCTCCCAGAAAGCCTGACAGGTATTCAGGGTTTCTGATTCACACAAGTTCCTTTTTAAAATTCCTATTGCGGATCCAGAGACTATTTCACAGGGACCCAAGGGGGCATTAAGGCTTCTACTGCTAAAAATCCTACCCTTTCTCATACAGACTCCAGGGTGCTGGATAGATGGGGTAAGAAGGTTTGCACTTCTGCAACCTTGGCCATTAGGGCTTTAAACTGCCAGTTTAATATGTTAAAGTATCAGCAACATGTTGTTGGATTGCTTAAACGGAAAATTGTTGATTCCTGACTGTGTAGAAAATAATTGCAGGATTTTAATGCATTCTGCTGAACAGGTTGGAAAACCTACTTTGCAATGTGGATTTGATTCATTAGAGGCCTCTTGCAGGGCTGCTGTTACTGGGTCTGTGCTCAGAAGGCATGCTTGGCTTAAGAAGCCATCTCTGCCTGATCATGTTAAAGCTAAATTGTTGTATGCTCCCTTAAATCAGGACAGTCTGGCAACAAGGCTGAGAAAGTTCTTAGAAAGTTGGAAGATAAAGCTAAATCTATGCATACTGTTAAAGATTTCTTACAAGTTCTGCCTCCTAGATTTAGTAGGCACTGACCCTCTGAGAGTTGGCCCTTTCCAGCCCTTTCCAGGTCTTCTCAAGCCAAACCCAGACAGCAGAAACCCCCCAGGTTTCAGTCCCGGGGAGAGATGAGACTAAGTGGGGGGGGGGATTCTGCACCCAAATCAGGGAGTAGTAAGATTCCCCCCTATGGAAAACTATCCTAATGGCTTGCTTTTAAAACTTCCAAGCACTTCCCAACTGAATGCTCCTTTAGATGCAAAGATTGGTCTGCAGGCCAAAAACTGGGAACTCATTACCCAGGACAAATGGGTTTTAAATATAGTGTCCCAAGAATACAGATTTCATTTCCACCCCTTACCAGCACCAAGCGGGTGGCCAAATCTACCCCCAAATCAATGGGCAGAGGCCCAAAATCAAGTACTCTAAGCATGGGGGCTATTCAGTTAGTACCAGAAGAGGAAAAGGGACAAGGTTTCTATTTGAGACTTTTTCTGGTACCCAGAAAAGGCAATACGTGGCATCCTATCCTGGACTTTTCTACTCTAAATACCTTTCTGGTGATTCCAAAATTCAAGATACTGACTCTTCACCAGCTGCTTCCTATGCTAGGCAAAGATGCATGGTTGGCAACACTAGACTTAAAAGAAGCATACCTGCACATCCCTATCAAGGGAGTCTTGCAGAAGATATCTACGCTTCATAGCAGGTGACCTGCACCATCAGTTCTCTGCACTGCCCTTTGGCTTTTCTACTGCGCCCTTGGTATTCATAAAGTGCCTAGCTCCAGTCATTGCATTCTGCAGGCAAAGAAATATTCAAATATATCCATACCTGAACGATTGTCTAATTCAGGCAGAAAGCCAGGACATACTTTTGAATCATCTTGCCTTTGTTCAAAGGGTAATGACTTGTCTGGGGTACACCATAAATGAAAAGAATTCGTACCTGGTACCCTGTCAACAAGTTATATTCCTGGGAGCAAGCTTGAATACAACTTCCCAGATGGCTTTCCTCACCCAGAGAAACGGACTCATTTCACAACCTACTTCAAACAAGTGGCCACAAAATCCCAGTTATCTGCAAGGCAAATACTGCAGGCCTTGGGGGTTCATGGCCGCCTGCATTCTTCTAATTCCATATGCAAGGCTGCATATGAGGAAACTGCAATGGTATCTCAAAAGATGATGGTGTCAACATTCACAGGATCTCGAAGCTATGATTGCTATCATACCTTGTCTACGCCTAGAGTTCCTTTGGTGGGCAGAGGTCTGCCACCAAAACAAGGGACTTTCATTCATACTACCCTGCCGCCCCAACCTTAACAGACTCATCAGACTATGCAATGGGGGGGGGGGGCTGACATGGCAGGAAAGTGCATTCAGGGCAAATGGAACCCAAGTCAAATGCAGCTGCACATAAATCAAAAGGAAATGTTAGCTGTACAGAATGCTCTGACAGCCTTCAAGGACCACATTCTTCCAGGACAACTAATGGTAAAGATGGACGACACCACTGTCATGTGGTACATAAGCAGGATGGTACACACTCTTACCCCCTCTGCTGACTAGCCATGGCATTGTGGAACTCAGCCTTGAGCTACCAAGTGAATCTACAAGCTCAATTCCTGCCAGGAAAACTAAATACACTGGCAGATGGACTAAGAAACCTCATGGACCCACACGAGTGGAAATGAGCAGAGGATTTTCAACATGTTGACAAGCGAATGGGAGAGCCCAGATATAGACCTGTTTGCCTCCCCACAGAGCCATCAATTGGACAAATTTTGCACAAGGATTCCCCACAAATTAGCTTCCTACTCAGCTAAAGCTCCTCGTGGTCCTGCAGAGTGGTGCTAGCAACAGAGAGGTGAAAGAACGACTGCTAAACTGATTTAAGTATAATTTATTGCTACTACCTTTGCGAACGCCCTTTCTCGCCGAAAAGCGAGTTATATCTGCTGTTATACCGGTTTAAGCTTGTTTTACTGTTTTTTTTTTCAAATAGCACTTTAAAGTTTGTCTTTTGTTGCATTTTATCTGTTGAGACTGCTCACTCTAGTGCGCTAGCCTGTGTTCAGCTATTACTGTGAGTTATCTGCTGTTTGCTTCTTAAAAAAAACAAATCCTTGTTTCCCACCTTTCCCTGCCTATAATGGTCTTTTATTCAGGCATTGCTGTATTCCAGACTTTAGTATAGTTCCTGTGTTGCCCATTTCCTTACTTGGATAGAAGGAAGCTTTTGTTCACCAGTGGGTATGCGGAGCTTTGAGCAGCCTATCTGTCCCTGGAGGAGTGATCTCGGCACAGAATATGGTAGTTTATTGGCTGTTTTGGGCTAATTTCTTGCTCTTTCTAGTCCCCTGTATAAAACCCCGCATTAACCTGGCTTTACGCGATTGTGCGCATAGCGCAGCATTGGACAGCACCGCTTAATCGGGTGCAAACCATTCCCAGCTCCATAAAGTCTACTCTTCACTTTTTCCCTTAGAACTGCTCTCTCTCTCTCAAACTAAACACCCTATTCTCAATCTAAGGCCCTGCACTTGCTCATATAAGCAATTTTACAAGTTAGCACTAGTAAACTAAAAGCACTACATCCCCCTATACTCCCTTCTAGCACCCTGTCCCCCTATTGGTCCTTCTGATTCAGTGATAAAGAAGTTCCCTATACTATTCTAGCATGTCCAAAGGTCAGTTAATGGCTTTCTCTCCAGTCCACCTGGTGAATCTGGGAATCTTGAGGCAATGTTTCAACTGCCTAATGTACACAGACAACCCTCTCCTCCTTCCAACAAGTTCAAATATATGTGAGAGATGCAACCATGTAGCCAAACTGGAGGCTGCGCTTTCTCAACTCAGAACTGGTGCAACCAGGCAGGTGTAGAAGGTAACCTCCCAGACCACAAATCCAGTCTCACATAGTCCTACCACAACAGCAAACCAAACACATAAACACACAAAAACATACTCGGAGGCTCTAAATAAAAAATCTGCCTAAGCAGCAGAGACCTCCAAAGCAGACATCCAAGCAAATACTACCCCAAAACAAAACACATGCAACACAGTCAGTGTGTCAGTCACAGCCCTTAAGGCTAAATAACACACCTGATACACTTGTAATAGGTGAGTCTAGTCAGACACACTGACGTCCCGCTCACCAGGCTGAACAAACAGAAGATCACAGTGAGTTGCCTGTCGGGCGCTAGGATCCAGCACATAACACAAGCACTCAGGTCACTCCAAAGCAAGTACAAATATGTCATTGTCCATGTTGGTGTGAATGACCTGAGACTTACCTCCCTGGACTACATGAAAAGAGAGAGGAACACTCTGATCTTGTAGCCCAGGCTGGTATGACCCTGACCTTGAGCAGCATCTTACCCTCACCCAGAATGATGCCACAGTATAAAGACAAAATGATCAATTTTAACAATTGGCTAAAATTTTGCTGTCATTCAAAGGGGATCCAGTGTCTATCAGCCTGAGAAGACATGCTCGACAAGCCACATAGCTTCGCTAGGGATGGCTTGCACCGGTCACCCCTGGGCTTTCGGATATTGGCAAAGGCTCTTGCCACCCCCATAGTGCCTTTTTTAGGTAAGGCTCAAAAGACAAACCCACATCCGTAGACAACACAATGAATAAGAAACTAAGGGTAATGCTGATCAACACCAGAAGTCTAAACCTCAATATGCACTCACTGGAAGCCCTCCTCAGTATGGAGAGAATCGATATCTGTGCAGTGACAGAAACCTGGTTCAAGGCTCCAGAGAGCACCCCAGCACTATCAGGTTATACCTCATATCATGTTTTTCGGCCCCAAAACTCGGACTGAACCATAAAAGGAGGGGGGGGGTATCCATATATATCAAAGATACCCACACCTCCAGGTTAGTGGCATTGCACGAGGAATCTGAGACCATCCATGTGCAACTAACAGTGGTCAAATTAAAAAACTACAGCTGGAAGTTAATTACTTCCAAGAGTGCTGTAGAATACGGATAGTGCCTAAAGGTCTAAGGCACCATGTCTATCCAACTGGACTGTTAGCTAATTCATTGTTTCACCAAGAGCTAATCAACTTATTTAATGAACAAGGCTTTGCGCTCATGGAATGTATGATTAAACATTACAGACTTCAAATAACTGAACTTTGTAAAGAAGTTGATGGACTTAACAGCCTTATTACCAATCATAAAGACTTTATTAGGTATAGATTTGATTATGACAGAATTTTCACTTCTATAGACCAACTTCTTAATAAGTTGAAACTTACTAAAAATAAAAAACTAAATAGAGACAGACTTGCTTATGATCATGGAAAAGCATACCCTAAACCACCAGGGTCTCAAAATGTTCCTATTGAGACTATTGCTAACGATACTGATACGTTAGAAACGTTTATCGATGAACAAGAGACCTGTTTAGAGTTCGACACACGGACTTCGACGAACAGACAATATAATAGGAGTAACAACAACTGGGCTGGCCGCTTAAGTAACGGACGGCAATTTACACCTAATAGGAACCACCAGGGAGGCCAATCGACTTATGCTGTTAACCAGGGAAACAACTATGATAATCAAAATTTGGGTGCTATACCAAAGAGACATTATGCTAACAATTACAACTACAATAACCAACAGAGTCAACATCAACAGCAACAAAAAAATCAAAAAAACCAATATGGCCCACCCAACAAACCGAAGAGATAAACCAAGAAGTGTCAACACCTGTGATTATTCATAATAAATCAGGAGACTGCGTGGTTTATAACTTTTCATGTATTAATATTGACCCTTCTTTGGTTGAACTTTTTGCAAGAGGACAAACCTTTGTACCTGGTAATTATATGGACTTGGCACAATGTATCAAAGACATTAAACTATTTGTTGGGAAACTTAACCTCCGCATTCTTTTAGGAGATTCCCCAGCAGTTAACCAGCCACTCAAAGTAGTCAGTGAATATAACCCCACTTTACACCCAACTCTGTCTACATTTGAACAGGTCATGGAACTGGACCTACGTTGTATTAATGATAGCTCACACAAAGGAATTTATAAGAATTTAAGGCAGAGAAGAAATATTAGTAAGGAAGAAAGCGCAGCTTTATCTATTTTTAGAACACTTAATATTAGAGCTATTAAACCAGACAAAGGTGGGGGACTTACTTTATTTAACAATTTTGACCATTGACAGAGTTGAAAATATTCTGGCTAACGACACATACAAAGAAGTATCTTTAAATGAGTTAAATACCGCATATAGAATGATTAAAGGGTATTATAGTGACTTATTTATGGATGGATACATTGACTTAAACAGTTACCAACTGGCCAAAGATCCCTATTATGTTTGCAACACCAAAAATACACAAAAATATTTTGAACCCCCCATTTAGACCAATTATAGATGGACGTGATTCTATCACGTATGCATCTGCTAAACTAGTAGATAACATTTTAAAAAAATATTTAGTGACCGAAGTTCAAATATGTAAAGATTCATGGTCTTTTCTGAAAAAGCTTGACAATATTTTATACAGAGATGACCATAACTTCCTCACTATTGATGTTATTGACTTATATACGTCAATTCCTCATTTAGAGGCTATTGAGTGGGTTAATTTATTTCTCATTAAGAAAGGGGCTTCAGCAAATGAAATATTCACTGTAACAACTTTAATAGACATTATTTTGACTAATAATTTCTTTACTTTTAATGACAAGTTATACTTGCAAAAATGTGGTGTTGCAATGGGTTCGCCTTGTGGGGCCAGTTTAGCGAATACAGTTATGGCTTACTGGGAGCATCAATTTATCTTTGGTAACAATGAATGGATTCCATTCATTAAGTATTATACCCGCTTCTTGGACGATATTTTCATTTTAATTGAGGGAGACCAAAGAAAAGCAGAAAAGTTGTTAAATTTCCTTAACAATACTACTGTTTTTTTTAAATTCACGTCCAATTTTCAGTTACACTCTATTGACTATTTGGACGTGAATTTATCTAAAGACCATGTTAACAACCAGTACTTTTCTAGAATACATAGAAAAGAAACTTTCTGCAATTCTTACTTGCATTACACCAGCCTCCATCCAGCTGCACAGAAAAAGGCTATAGTAAAAGGCCAATTAATTCGAGCAGCCCGTATGACTACTTATGAAAGAGATTTTGAGTCTGAATGTGAATTACTTACAGCCTTTTTCTGTGAAAGAGGCTACCCTATTGATCTTTTAGAAGAAATAGTCCAAGAAGTGAGTTATAAAAGACTAAATGGTGTTATTCTTCCTATTCTTAACCAGCCCATTGATCAGAGTATACTTTTAACCACAGTAGACAATCAAGTACACCTTTCTGAGGAATTAGAAATCTTAGAAAGAAAATCACAACTAAGCAATGATTTTAAAATCAGCTTCATTACTACTTACAATATGGATAGTGATATTATTAAAAAATTGTTGTTCAAAAATTGGACATTAATTCAACAAGACAAGAGTATTTTCAACAAACTTGTTGAATACCCTAGGATAGTATATAGAAGGGGCTATAATTTGAAAAACATTTTGGAAGGCAATTCTATTAAGAACTTTAGTAGGAAAAAAGGAATGAAAATTTGTGAAAACTGTAATATGTGCAAACATATGTATAGCGGTGAACATGTAATTATTAACAACAAAAAGTATGGAATTAGATACAAACTCAACTGCTTGTCCAAATTAATAGTGTACGTGGCTTCATGTACACTATGTCCAGCTTTCTATATAGGAAAGACTGAAAGGCAGTTAAAAGAAAGAGTATATGAACATACATACGCTATACAGAACAACAAAGCGGAGAATGCTCTATTTAAACACATTTTAATTAATCCAGGCCACAATTTTAAATTTACAGCACTGGATCAAATTCAGACAAATATCAGAGGTGGCCCATACAATTTACTTTTAGAAGAACGAGAACTTACTTGGCAATGGCGTACTAATGCTTTTATGTACCCAGGTTTAAATGACCATTGCAATATAGGCTGCCTATTAAAATTAAGGAGTCTGAATAGGAATTAATTAATATACATACAATTATTTATTATTATTATTATTATTATTATTATTATTATATATTATTATATATATATGCTTTTTATATACTTTTTAGATTTATTCTAGCTTTGATGTTAAATTAATTGAACTGAGTTTTATTTTAGACTGTAGTTTGCACATAGAAAGGTATAACATATGAAACATATATATATATATATATATATATATATATATATATATATATATATATATATATATATATATATACAGGTCTTTGTATATATGTTTATTATATCTTTTTAAACCTGGTTATAAGTCTATGTATCATTTAGTTTCCTACAGGGTTTGCTTCCTTATTTATTATTATTTTTTATTATTATTATTTTCTTTATTATCATTTTTATTTCAG
The DNA here is from genome assembly GCF_019279795.1 of Protopterus annectens. Taxonomy (NCBI): domain Eukaryota; kingdom Metazoa; phylum Chordata; order Ceratodontiformes; family Protopteridae; genus Protopterus; species Protopterus annectens. Next base: position 2,624,487 of record NC_056746.1, read on the forward strand.
AATATTGTATTCAACTTGTATGAAAAGGTTTCATAGGTGCAATATACATATAAAAACATCTTAACATTTAATAGATCTTACATATTTAACATTTACAGTACATGTATTTATTTATATTTAATCATATATCATTTATCATATACATTGACTACTTATTACATTAAATTATTTATTATATACATATATATCTGGTTTTAGGGTGTATGCATATACATACATATTTATTTATACAAATGTATTTATATTAATGGTTTACTTTTACTTTATAAACTAATGCACCACTTTTATATAAGTAATAAATATTAACACTATTGGTTTTATATCCAGTTTTTGAACAAGTTTTATGCAAAGTCATACAGACTTAGATTAATTATTATTATTTTCATTTCTCTCTTATTATTATTTTTATTATTTTTATTTCCACATATATATATATTTCTTTACAGGACACTGTTTTAAGATTTATATTAAATGTTTACTCTGACTAAGAGGTACAACAGATCTAGCTAAACTGTATTCTAGTATTTTACATTACATTTAAATTTAATTATTCATTTTATGTTGGTTTCTTCTATGTATAAGGGAACATTGAGTAATGTGTCGCAAGTTGAACTAAAAGATTTTAGAAATTTAAGCTAATTTTACCTATTTTACTGAAATATACATACATATTAACTGAGTTGCGTATATTCAACATAGAACATCCTTTTATATATATTTCTTTTACTGCTGCTGCAAGTTGTGTGTTTATAACTAACTTTAAATTATTTGAAAATTGTTAATTGACATAATGATTTTAGTGACGTGAGTATATAAATATGTAATTGAATTAAGTTTTGAATGTCTGAAGAAGTCGCTCAAACATTGAGCGACGAAAAGCGCTTTACGTTTACCTGTATTAAACTTGTGTGGTTAGTCTTCAGTGACGTGTTGGACCTTTTTTCAGTAAACCCACATCCGTAGACAACACAATGAATAAGAAACTAAGGGTAATGCTGCTCAACACCAGAAGTCTAAACCTCAATATGCACTAACTGGAAGCCCTCCTCAGTATGGAGAGCATCGATATCTGTGCAGTGACAGAAACCTGGTTCAAGGCTCTAGAGAGCACCCCAGCACTATCAGGTTATACCTCATATGTTTTTTGGCCCCAAAACTCGGACTGAACCATAAAAGGAGGGGGGGGGGGGAGTATCCATATCCATCAAAGATACCCACACCTCCAGGTTAGTGGCATTGCACGAGGAATCTGAGACCATCCATGTGCAACTAACAGTGGTCAAAACTACTTTTCAGTTTGTAGCATGTTACAGACCACCCTCTCAAAAGCAGGAATCCCACTCTGCTTTCCTGAGATCACTAGAGAATATGAAGATGTCCTTCAAGGATGCATCTGCAGTCATCACATATGGGTTGTCCTGCCTCAGGCAGCCCTTCGGTCGGCCGGATTCCAAAGTCTGGGTCCGGCATCGGCTGATGTCGCCCTTTCCCCGACGTCAGAGAGCCTGGGGTATAAAAGCGTCAGCTGACGCCATCTTCCTTAGTCTTTCTTGCTGCGTGGTGCCCGAAGCAGAAGCAGTTCGCAAGTACCGGTCGGCCAGCTCCTGTAATTCAGCTACCGAAGACTTCAAAAGCTAAGTACCCCGTTGGGGACTCTTTCTTGCCTCAGTTGATGTCAGATAAAGTTAATTGCTTAACTTGTGGGAAACAAATACCTCATAAGGATTTCCACTCTTACTGCCTCCCCTGCCTAGGCCCAGACCACAACGCCTTGGCCTGTTCAGCCTGTGCTTCCTTCAACCGACGCACTCTTAGACGTCGGGCGGAGTTTGCAGAGGAATTTTTTGGGGGCTAGTTTTTCATACAGTATGCCGTCGGAGACTCCGACTTCTCATTTAACCAAGAAACGGAAGGACAAGGACCGACACACGCGGGCCGCGGTTTTGGCTGAAACCACGGCCAGGCCTACCGCGAGTGTCTCTGTCTCGACTGAAACAGAGTCCTTGGTACTTCCGACCCCCGAAACCGCTCAGCCGACAACCTCGGCCCCGGAGGCCCCTGCTGAGTCGGTTATTAAATTTCCTTCAGAAACTGGTGTCTTGGAAACTTCCGACACCATTCTTCTAGACAAAATTACACCAGCACGTGGTGCAGCTAGGCCTCCTGCATCCATGTCCATAAAGGCTTTCACCAGGGCTAAAGCTGCTAAACATACAAAAGCTATGCCTCCCAGGTTTATTCCTCAGGGACCTTCTACAAGTTCTCAGATTCTAACTTTAGCAGAGGACCTTATTTCCTTAATTAGGGGCTCTCAACCCCATCCGGACAGGGGCTCTCAACCCCCTTTTGACAAAAGGCCCAGGGTTGAGCCTTCTGATCCCCACTCCTCAGAGGAGGCCTCTGATGGCTCTGCTCTCTCGGACTACCAGGAGGAGGCTTTTTCGGCCTACGAGGATTCTGATGCAGAGGAATCAATCCCCTCGGCCTCCCCTCCTGAAGAACTATCCTTCGGGGAGACCCTTCACACTATGAGAGAGCATTTCAAATGGCAGGGCCAGGAATTCTCTGATTCCAGGAAAAGATTAAGAACTTTTCTGCATTTACCTCCGCATAGACCTTTGGCTATTCCTCCTGTTTTGACTGTCATTGATGTGTACTCTGAGTCTAGCATAACCCCTGACACTCTTCCTCCGGCCCCTGCCAAACCAGATAGGTACTACAGGGTCCCGGACTCGCATCTTTTTCTTTACAAGGCCCACTCTGCTGATCCAGAAACTATTTCCCAGGGCCCTAAAGGGGTTGCAGCTGCCACTACTAAAAATCCACTACCCTCTGAAAGGGAGTCCAGGGCTTTAGAGAGATGGGGTAAAAAAGTGTATACTTCTGCTACTCTTTCTATGAGGGCATTAAATTGTCAATTTCATATGATACAGTACCAAGATTATTTGTTAGATGAATTGCATAAGAAACTGTCTTCACCTGAACCCCTAGATCGCAAATCACTTCAGGATCTGGTACATAACTCCCAGCAGGTTAGCAACCATTTCTTACAGTGTGGTTATGATGCATTTAAAGCTTCATGTAGGTCAGCTATGACAGGTGCAGTCATATGTAGGCATGCTTGGCTGAAGGAACAATCTCTACCAGACCATGTTAAAGCTAAGCTTCTGGATGCCCCACTGGAAAAACAAAAGATGTTATGTGATCCTATCTCGCCTACATTCTGACTGATGGGCTCGGAGCCGATCCCTCGGCTCCGACTCGGCACGCTTATGCTATAGAGCGAGGCCTCTAATTGGCTGAGCTATCTTTGTCCCAGGATGCACCACCACTAATCCCCCAGATCTCGTTTGCCGCTTACAGAGCTTGGACGTGGTCTCAACATTGGCTGGGCTAAGTACTATATATTAGGCTTTTTTCCTGTCAGTATTTGCTTCATTTAAACCCAAAAGCTGTTTTAACGGCTATTCTTTGTGTACGAGTGTTTTCTAGCAGTTTGATTGAAATTTTCATATATTTTCCTGTCAGAGAAGGTTCCGTTTAAGTTAGAGGGGCCTTCCCCTGTGGTTACTACTACTTTAGTGGTTGTGTGTGGGTCAAGTACCCGTTTGAGTTAGAGGGTCTTGACCCTCCTTTTTTTCTCTCTCAATCTTGTGTGTATATATATAAAAAAAAAAAAAAAAAAGCCCGAAGCAGAAGCAGTTCGCAAGTGCCGGTCGGTCAGCTCCTGTGTTTTCAGTACCGAAGTCATCTAAAAGCTAAGTACCTCGTTGGGGAACATTTTTTCTTGCCTCAGCCAATGTCAGAACAAATTGAGAAAGTTAATAATTGTTTGTCTTGTGGTAAACAAATACCTCATAAGGACTTCCATTCTTATTGCCTACCTTGCCTGGGCCCAGACCACGACGTCTCGGCATGTGCTGCCTGTGCTCGCTTTAATAAGCGCACTCTCAGGCGCCGGGCAGAATTTGCAGAAGACTTTTTCGGCGAATCTTTCACTTATATCATGCCGTCGGAACAACCGACTACTCAATCTTCCAAATAACGAAAGGACCGGGACCAACATCCTCGGCCCGCGTCCTCCTCCGATACTCCTCCTAAACCCTCCGCGAGTGCTTCAGTCCCTTCGGAAGCGGTTTAACTGCTCCAGGCCAACGACACATCGTTAACTCGGCCTTCGGTCTCGGAGTCTACACCGGTGCCGGTTGTTGACTTTCCTCCAGAAACCGAAGTTCTGGATCTACCCGACACCATTCCTGTGGACAAGGTTACTCCTGCACGTGGGGCAGCTAGGCCACCTGTATCCATGTCCATCAAGGCCTTTGCACGTGCTAAGGCCGCCAGCCAGGCCAAGGCCCATCCTAAACCTACTGCCCAGGCACCTTCTGATAAACAGATCATGTCTCTTGCTGCAGACCTTATTTCTGTTATCAGGAGGTCTCAGCCTCATCCAGACAGAGGTTCTCAGCCGCCTGCAGAGAAAAGGCCCAGAACTGAGCAGGCAGACAACCTCTCTTCAGATGAAGCCTCTGGGGATTCTGAGCCTTCAGATACCCAAGAAGAATCCTTCCAGGCCTATGAGGACTCTGATGCTGAGGAATCAATTCCCTCTGCCTCTCCTCCAGAGGATTTTTCCTTCGGTGAAGTCTTACATTCTACGAGGGAGCATTTTAAATGGCAGGGTCAGGAATTCTCTCATTCCAGGAAAAGGCTACGTACCTTCTTCAAGCTACCCCAGCACAGACCTTTAGCTATCCCTCCTGTTATGGATGTCCTGGATGATGTTTTCTCTGACTCCAGTGCTAACCCTGATTCTCTCCCTCCAGCTCTTGTCAAGCCAGACGGATATTATAGGGTCCCTGACACCCACAAACATCTCTTTAAGGCCCATTCTGTGGATCTAGAAACTATTTCACAGGGCCCCAAGGGAGTGGCTACTTCCACAGCCAAGAATCCACTGCCAGCGGATAGGGAAGCTAGGTCCCTGAAGAGATGGGGTAAAAAAGTTTATACCTCTATCACCCTGGCCATGAGGTCACTTAACTGCCTTTTTCATATGTTTCAGTACCAGGATTTTTTACTGGATGATTTACAGAAAAAGCTAGCCTCTCCTGAGCCTATTGATAGAAAGGCATTGCAGGATCTAGTACATAACACTCAGCAGGTTAGCAATCATTTTCTTCAGTGTGGTTATGATGCATTGGAGGCTTCATGTAGGGCAGCTATGACTGGGGCTGTTATACATAGACATGCTTGGTTAAAAGAACAGCCACTGCCAGACCATATTAAAGTAAAGTTACTTGATGCACCTCTGGAAAAACAGAAGCTTTTTGGTGCTACTGCACAAGATGTGTTGAAGTCCATTGAGGAAAAAGCAAAATCAGTACAGACAGTCAAAGATTTCCTCCAGGTTCAGCCACCCAGATTCAGCAGAAATTGGCCTTCAAAGAATTGGTCCTTTCCGGACACTGACAAGTTTCAAAGGGGAAAAAACAGGTGTGCCCAAGGTAGAGGGCTATACCGAGGCTCCTACAGGGGCCGCCAATGGCAACCACCAAATCAAAGAAGTGGCGCAGACAGCCCAGCTGCACCACAAGGACAACCACAATGACTCGACTTTCATACCGTGTACAAAGACTCAAAGAGAAGCTCCTTTGGGCGGAAAATTATCCTTATTCTCAAAAAACTGGCATATCTTAACCAAGGACAACTGGATTCAATAGACAAAGGTTTACAGATTCCACTTCCATACTTTACCAATAAGACAAGGCATGCCAAACCTGCCACTTCATCAAAGGGCAGAGGCACTCATTCAAGTTTCAAAGCTGTTAAATATAAAAGCAATAGAAAAGGTTCCTCCACAGGAACAAGGCCAAGGATTTTATTCAAGACTGTTCCTTGTTCCAAGAAAGGAAAACAAATGGAGACCTATACTGGACTTGTCTACTCTAAATACTTATCTCCTTGTGCCAAAGTTCAAAATGCTGACGTTGCAGCAACTCCTTCCCATGCTGGGCAAGGGGTCTTGGCTGGTCACTCTGGACCTCAAGGAGGCATACCTGCATGTCCCAATCAGACAAAGCTGCAGAAGATACCTCAGATTTCTTGCAGGGACAGAGCATTATCAATTCTCAGCATTGCCGTTTGGCTTATCTACTGCGCCCAGAGTGTTCACGAAATGCCTGGCATCAGTAGTGGCACACTGCAGACTCCAGGGGATTCAAATATACCCTTACCTGGACGACTGCCTCATACAAGCAGACAACAAGCAAACCTTGATAGCAAACTTGGACTATGTCATTCAATTACTACAGGCCTTGGGATACACAGTCAACATTCAGAAATCAAGACTTCTGCCATCCCAACAGATTATTTTCCTAGGAGCCAAACTGGACACAAAAACACAGATGGCTTATCTCAGAGGAAAAACAACAGCAGTTACCAGAGTACTTCAAAGGCCTAGCAAAGCTCTCCCAGCTGACTGCAAGGAAAATCCTGCAGGCCCTGGGGTTCATGGCATCTTGCATTCTCCTGATACCTTTAGCAAGACTTCATATGAGAAAGCTGCAATGGTACTTAAAAAGCTTATGGTCCCAACACAGCCAAAGCCTAGAGGACGTAATCCCACTCATTCCATGTCTGCAAAGAGAATTTTTGTGGTGGGCTCAAGCAAGTCAGTTAAACAAAGGCATGTCTTTCAACAAACCTCAAGCAGGTCAAACGATTACAACAGATGCCTCAGACCATGGATGGGGGGCGCACATGGAGGGGCAGATGCATTCAAGGCCAATGGACACCAAGGGAAAGGCAATTGCACATGAACCAAAAAGAGATGTTGGCAGTGATACATGCAATCGAGACTTTCGAAAAATCACTTCAACAAGGACATTTGCTAATAAGGACAGACAACACCACTGTTATGTGGTATATAAACAAGCAGGGAGGCACTCATTCTTATCCCCTATGCAGACTAACAATGATTCTCTGGGAAAAATCCCCAAGTCTGAAGATACATCTGCAATCCCAGTTTGTGCCAGGCAAGGACAATGTACTGGCGGACAAGCTGAGCAGAAATTTCTTGGATCCACACGAATGGATGCTGCATCCTCACATTTTCTCACAAATAAGGACATGGGGAAGACCGGACATAGATCTCTTTGCTTCTCACATGAATCATCACCTGGAAAAGTTCTGTACAAGGACCCACCATCCTCTAGCCTGGAAAACTGATGCTCTCTCCTTCAGCTGGAAGTCCCTAACAATTTATGCATTTCCTCCTCTACCACTTCTGACCAAGGTGATACTGAAGATCAAAGAAGAACAACCAACAGGCATTTTGATAGCTCCAGACTGGCCAAGGCAGCACTGGTACCCATTGCTGTTGAACATAACTCTGACCAAACCGTGGCCTCTGCTTCTAACAACACAATTACAGGACGGTTCATCAAAACCTGAAAACATTGCATCTGACAGCCTAGAGGTTACCATAACTCCTTCCTATCTCTCTTTCCAAAAAAGTTCAAGAGATCTTACTGGAAGCACGCAGACCTTCCACCAGAAAAACCTATTCAGCAAAGTGGAAGAGATTCATAATCTGGAATGCTAGTAGGGGTCAGGATACAGCAGTATTGAGTATACCTCAGATAATGGAATACTTGGCAGAAATGTTTCATACTGGTCTCTCATATTCTTCCATAAAGATTCATGCCTCAGCAATCTCAGCAAAATACAATTGTGATCCACCTGCGTTTTCACATCCTTTGCTAAGACTGTTCCTAAGGGGGATAAAGAATATCAAACCTCCCAGGAAACCGCCAGTACCTGCATGGGACCTCAACTTCATTTTGGAAAAATTAACTCTTCCTCCCTTTGAACCAGCAGCAACTTCAGAAATGCAATTTCTCTCATGGAAAATGGTTTTCCTATTGGCAATCACATCAGCAAGAAGAGTATCGAAGATACAGGCACTCATGGCAGTACCTCCTTTTCTCATTTTTCATCAGGACAGAGTCTCTCTAAGAACCAATCCTTCATTCATGCCAAAAGTAATTTCCAGGGTGTCTCTAAATCAAGCCATTCACCTGCCTACTTTCTTCCCCAATCCTCAAAACAGGGGGGAAGCACTGCTGCATACTTTGGACATACACAGGCAACTATGCTACTACTTGGACAGAACTAAGGCCACCAGAAAGTCTGACCAACTGCTTGTAGCCTATGCTGCTGGAGTACAGGGAAAAGCAATCTCCAAGCAAACAATTTCCAAATGGATTGGACACTGCATCAGATTCTGCTATTCCTTTCATGGAAAAAGTGTGCCAGCCAATATTAGGCCAAACTCCACCAGAGCTATAGCCACATCCACAGCTTTCCTAAGGGAAGTGGCTACAAAGGACATTCTAGAGGCTGCTACATGGAGCTCCGTGCATACATTTACCAAGCACTACAACCTGCCTTTATACTCCAGATCCCGAGCAGGCTTTGCTTCGGCAGTCCTGCAGGGCATTTTAGCTACACCATCACTTTCTTAGTTCCAACCACCCCCAGCTTGGCTATGGTATTCAACCCATATGTTATGACTGCAGTTGCATTCTTGAAGGACATAGTACAGTTTTGTACCTACCATAAATGTAGATGTCCGATAGATATGCAACTGCAGTCGGATTCTCCCACCCTCCTACCCCTCTGCAACCTTTTTTATGGGTCCACTACCCCTATTCCTATTAGCTGGGGGTATCTCTATGGTGTATCTGTTTATTACTGTTGTGCATGTCTGGAATTCTTTATCCATTCACCAAATTTAGCCTTCCTAGGAGGGCACCTGGCATCTGGGGCAAGAAACACTGAAGAAGATGGCGTCAGCCGATGCCTTTATACTCCAGCCGTTCTGACGTCGGAGAGGAGGCGACACCAGCCGATGCCAGACCCAGACTTTGGAATCTGGCCGACCGAGGGCTGCCTGAGGCAGGACAACCCATATGTTATGACTGCAGTTGCATATCTATCGGACATCTACATTTATGGTAGGTACAAAACTGTACTTTCAAAGCACCCTGACAATCCTTCAAGGACTTATTTAATCCAGGACAACATCACAGTATACTAGAAAATATTATGCTGACAAATGGAAGAGATTCTGTGCTTGGAATCAAGCGCAATGAACTGGTACCAACAGACAGGAACCAAAGAAAGACAAACTAGCGAAAAACAGACAGCTTGGAAACACCAAAGCAAATTCTCTCAGTTGAATTCTTTCAGTTTAATGAAGCGCTTTTAGTCTTGCACATGTGGCAAGACTTAATCAGAAACTGAACAAACTTCAACACAAACCATGTGTACACACCCATTTGGTCACATGACACTTCTAATTAAAATTTTGTGTCTTAAAGGCACATCCACATTATTGCTACTTAAAACATTTTTTAAAAACAAATATGATGACAATTTTTTTAGAACATCTCAACCCTTCCCTTCCTTCAGAATTTTTACCTGTAATGGTAATAGAAAATATATACAAGCATACATATACTAACAATACTATATCTCAAATTATTGTGTTAACTCTCAAAATATATTAGCTAACTAAGAAGTCAGAAACTTACGTGTCCGTCAAAAGAGGTCAAATATCACAAATATGAACGCATTTTATAAAAATGCATACACACATTAACGTTTAAGATTTTTCAACTTCAGTATACTGTTTAAAGATGTTGTCATTCAAACCCGGGTAAATCATTGCCCCAGTGCGTATTTGCCAACTTAACTCAAGTTGCTCAAGTAAAAGTGTAAGCACCCCCCCCCTCCCGGACTATCATCAACAACTGAATCAATTGCTTTGAACAAAAATGAATGTTGTGGATAGGAAATAGTGTCTAGCCAGTGCATTTTCTCTATTAAGGGTCTTTATTTTATATAAATGTTCGTACACTCGTTCTTTTAACCTTCTATCCGTTTTACCCATGTAAAACGCTGCACAGCATTGACAATGAGCTACATAAACCACAAACTTGGACTGACAAGTGTACTTCAATTTGATTTTAAAACTGATATGTATAACTTCAATGTCTTGTCCTGTATTCATATATTTACAGTAGTTACACATTTCGCATTTGTACATGCCACACTTCCACTATGGGGTGTTTTTTTATGTTGTAATTTCTTTAAATTAGTCCCCCTCTTGTAAATAATCCGGGGTTTGCTTTTGACCTTGTAAGAAAGGTGAGGATCTCTCCTAATTATTTCCCAGTTTTTGTTCAAAATTGGCATCATTTCCCTTGCATTACTACTCTAGGGTGTTATTAAACTTAAATTCCATACTTTTTGTTGTAATTCTCTGTCACTTATTATAACACTTTGTAAACCAATGGGCAAAATGGGTTTATACAACCCCTGTTCTCTCTTGTATTTTAACTTTTCAGTAGACACTCAGTCTACTGGGTAACCGCTCCTAAAAAACATTGACCTCAAATGATTACATTCATCCATGAAATCCTGGTCCAATGAACTGATACAGCAGAACCACATATTCCTTAGATATAACCATGCTTAACTGAGATGCTTGACAAAGGCCTATCTTTCTCATCAATCAAAATCCATGCCTCTGCCATTTCAGCTCATAACAATACAGAGCCACCAATCTATTCTCATCCTTTACTAAAGCAGTATCTTAGAGGAGCCAAAAATTTAAGGCCTCCTAGAAGATCACCACTACTTTCATGGCACCACAATTATGTGTTGGAAAAGCTCACCCTGCCTCCATTTGAACCAGCTGCTACAGCTGATATTAAGTTCTTATCGTGGAAGACAGCTCTGCTACTAGCAATTACTTCAGAAAGAAGTCTTAGAGCTACAGGCCCTCATGGCTGTGGAGCCTTTTATCATTTTTTACCCAGACAGGGTGTCTGAGGGCAAATCCTACTTTTATGCCTAAAGTGGTTTCCAGTGTGGTTTTTAACCAAACAATTCATCTGCCAACATTTTATCCAAATCCGCAGAACAAAGGGGAGAGAAGTCTACATTCCTTGGATGTACACAGACAGCTAAGATTGTACTTGAGCAGGACTAAAGCTGTAAGAAAAACTGAGCAATTACTAGTGTCATATGCTGCAGGATCAGAAGGAGAGGCTATTTCAACGCAGACAGTTTCAAGGTGGATAAGCCACTGCATCCATTTCTGCTACTTACACCATGGCAAACCTGTGCCCAAGGGCATTAGCTTTCATTCCACCAGGGCTGCAGCTACTTCAGTAGCTTTTCTCAGAGGAGTACCAACCAAAGACATTCTAGAGGCTGCTACTTTGAGTTCTGTTCACGCCTTTACAAAGCATTACCATTTGCTTCTCTACTGTAAGTCCAGGACAGGTTTTGTCACTGCAGTGCTGCAGGGCCTTATAGCTGTACCTTATGTTGTTTAGCTCCAGCCTCCCAACCATAGCTTTGGGATTCTACCCAAATGTAATGACTGCAACAGTGAAACATGAAGAACATTGTACTGATGTGCACACTTAACATAAATGTAGATGTTAGTGTATTCACTGTTGTAGTCCAGATTACCTACCCGCCATCCCCCTGTCATTCTACAGTTTATCTTTCCTTGTCTATCTTCTACAACCTATGTGGTGCATTAGCTTGTAGATGAAGGTAGTTTATATTGATGCGTGTGTGTGTGTGTGTGTGTGTGTGTATATATATATATATATATATATATATATATATATATATATATATATCCGTCTATATATACTTTTTGGGGGCACCTGACATCAGGGGCAAGAAAAACTAAAGAAAATGGTGTTGGCTGCAATGTCTTTATACCCCTGACGACCTGACATCATGGAAGAGAAGACAGCAACCGATGCAGGACCCAAGACTTTGGAATTCAGGCCTACTGAGGGCAACCTGCCAGCAGATTACCCAAATGTAGTGACTGCAACAGTGAATGCACTCTAACATCTACATTTATGGTAAGTGTACACAACTGTACTTTCAATGCACAAACTATTCGTCATCGGGCTATTTTTGTCTCTAAATTCATGTGCTCTTGAGCTCTGTATTCCAAAATGGCTTTGATAAGCCATCTGACTACTGGTCTTCCGAAGAAACATAAGGATAAAGACAGAGACAGACCGCATAGGTCCAAAACTGCCAACAACGCTACCGTTAAGCTAGTTGCCAGTCTGCCAGTACTCAGGCTCTTTTGCAGCCCCTGATACCCACTTTTACAGATTTGCAGGCCTCTTCTGAGACCCATTCTGAGTCTGGTATGCCGCGAGATGCTTCTTCGACTATGGAAGCTGCGGATGTCTGCACCTTGGATGGGTCTGGAGCCGCAGTGCAAGCACCGGCTTTTGAGGGTGTATTCAGGCCTTAAGATTTTCATATTAAACCAACAACTTTGTTTCAGACCAAAAATACCAAATTTCTCAGGCCTAAAGTGTGCACTACGCCTAGGAAACAGATGACCAAAGTGCATTCTCAGGCCCACATGCCACAAAAACAAATGCTTGGAATGGCTGAAGACCTTATTACTTAAATTAGGGGAAGTCAGCCTTCCCCATCAAAAAGACAAAGAACTGATTTTCCTTCTAATTCTTCTGATCAGGAGTCTTAACTCTGACCCTTCTGATTATCAGGACATACCCTTATCTGCCTATGAGGATTCTGATGCAGAGGATTCCATTCCCTCTGCTTCCCCACAAGAAGATTTTTCTTTTGGTGAAACCCTGCATATCCTTGGAGAACATTTCCACTGGGAGAGCCAGGACTACTTGGTCCAAAAAGAGACTCTGGGAATTTTTAAACTTGCCTCAGCACAGGCCTCTAGCTATCCCTCCAGTTTTGGAAATTGTAGATGTCTTCTTGGAATCCAGCCTTACTACTGATACTTTGCCTCCAACTCCCAAGAAACCTGACAGGTACTGTAGAGTACCTGACTCCCACAAATTCCTCTCTAAGAATCCTGCTGCAGATCCAGAGACAATTTCCCAGGGACCTAAAGGCATTAAGGCTACAACGGCCAAAAATCCTACCCCTTCAGACAGGGATTTTAGGGCTTTAGACAGATGGGGTAAGAAGGTATACACCTCTGCTACTCTTGCCATCAGGGCTTTACATTACCAGTTTCATATGTTAAAGTATCAGCAACATATTATGAAACTAAACAGAAAATGATGGTGATACCGGATTGTGCAGAACGTAAAGATTTACAAGAGTTGATGCATTCTGCTAACCAAGTCGGTAAACATACTCTGCAGTGTGGTTTTGTTGCCTTAGAAGCATCTTGCAGGGCTGCTGTCACTGGGTCTGTTCTTAAAAGGCATGCTTGGCTTAAGGAACAAAACTTGCCAGACCATGTCAAAGCAAATACGAGATGCACCATTAAACCAAGAGCATCTATTTGGCAGTAAAGCTGAAGAAGTCTTCAAAAGGATGGAGGAAAAAGCTATATCTATGCAAACTGTTAAATATTTCTTACAGGTTCAGCCACCTAGATTCAGTAGGCTATGGCCTTCAAAAATTGGTCTTTTCCAGTCCCTCCCAGACCACCTCAGTCCAAACCCAGGGGGGCAGCAGACCACCAAGACTGCAGTCTCAGGGTATGCACAGATAGAAGCAATGGAGTGCACCCACGTCCAAAACGGAGTAGTAAGCTGCCATCCTATGGTAAAAATCTCACAATGACTTATCCTTAACCCTTCCAAGCCTTGCCCAAGTACTTGCACCTTTAGGAGGGAAACTTGCCCTGCATGCCAGAAACTGGAAGTACATTACCCAGGACAGATGGGTTTTAAACATTGTTTAGCAGGGATACAGATTCCACTTCCACTCACTCCCAACCCCAAGCAGATGGCCAGACTTCCCCCCAAACTAGTGGGCAGATGCCCAAAAGCAAGTACTTTCTCTTCTCAGTATCATGGCTATTCAACCTGTCCCAGCAGAACAAAGGGGACAAGGCTTTTATTCCACACTGTTTCTGGTACCCAGAAAAGAAAACTCATGGCGTCCTATCCTGGATCTGTCTATTCTCAACACCTTTCTGGTGGTTCCAAAATTCAAAATGCTTACTCTCCAACACCTGCTTCCTATGCTAGCCAAGGACTCCTTGTTAGCAACCCTAGACTTAAAAGAAGCTTAACTGCACATCCCCATAGGGAAATCTTGCAGGAAATACGTACATTTCAGAGCAGGCTCTATGCATTATCAGTTCTCTGCACTTCCCTTTGGCTTGTCTACTGTGCCCAGGGTATTCACAAAATGCCTAGCTCCAGCCATTGGAGGCAGAGAATGATTCAAATTTTACCCATACTTGGATGATTGCCTGATTTAGGTGGACAGTCAGGAATTGCTGAATACAACGCATGACATTTGTAAAGAGACTTCTAACTTCACTGGGGTACACCATCAATGAAGAGAAATCAGAGATGGTACCCAACCAACAGAATGTATTCCTGGGCGCAAGCTTGAACACAACTTCCCAGATGGCATTCCTGACTCCAGAAAAACAAATGTATTTGACAAACTGCTTCAATCTACTGGCCACCAAAACCCAGCTGTCTGCAAGAAAAATGCTGCAAGCCCTAAGGTTCATGGCCTCCTGCATTCTACTAATTCCGTATGCAAGACTGCATATGAGGAAACTTTAATGGCATCTGGTCTCTGGTGTCAACATCCTCAGGACCTGGAAATAATTCCTACCATTCCTTGCCTAAGGACAGAGTTCCTTTGGTGGGCAGAGGCCTGCTACCACAACAAAGGGACTCCCTTTCACCCAACCCCCTGCCGCCCAAACCCTAATAGACTCATCAGACTATGCATGAGGGGCTCGCATGACAGGGCAATGCATTCAATGCAAATGGAGCCCAAAGCAAATGCACCTGCATATCAATCAAAAAGAAATGTCAGCTGTACAGAATGCTCCGACAGCCTTCAAAGGCCTTATTCTTTCAGGACAACTATTGGTAAAGACAGACAACACAGTTGTGGTACATAAACAAGCAGGGGGGAATCCATTCCTACCCACTCTGCAGATTAGCCATGGCTCTGTGGAACACAGCCTTGTGCAACCAAGTGCACCTGCAAGCTCAATTCCTGCTAGGCAGACTAAATTCACTGGCAGATGACTTAAGCAGAATTCTCATGGACCTACACTAATGGATACTGGAACCCAAAATATTCAAGCTTTTAAGGAAAAGATGGGGGGGCACCAGAGGTTGGGCCTCTTTGCTTCCCCTCAGAGCTATCAATTGAGCAAATGCTGCACCAGAACTCCCCTCAGCCAAGCTTGGAAAGTGGATGCCCTGTCCTTTACCTGGGAAATCCTCTCAATCTATGCCTCCCCCCCCCACTCCTCCTCTCGAAGGTTCTACTAAAGAGCAAACAGGACAGGCCAAGGACAATCCTGATTGCAACAGACTGGCCACGCCAGCAGTGGTATCCTCTCTAGCGCAGTCTGACAGTAGTGCCACCATGGCACCTGCCTCAGACCCCTTCCCTGCTGTCCCAGCAGGAGGGCCGGATTTTGCACACTCTGCTACAGACCCTGAACCTTGCAGCCTGGCTCATCCCTTGAATTCTTCAGCAGCAACTCTCTCAGTAAGCAGGTGCTGGATGTCATTCATGAGGCAAGGAGGCCTAGTACTAGAAAATCCTATTCGGAAAAGTGGAAAAGATACTGCTCCTGGAGCCGGTCTCAGGGAATGGACACAACTGTGTCCAGCTTACCTTATATACTAGATTACTTAACAGAAATACTCCACAATCGCCTACCCTTCTCTTCCATTAAGATTCATGCCTCTGCCATCTCAGATAATTATAATAGTGAGCCAACCCTTTTCTCTCATTATCTGGTCAAACAGCTCCTGAAATGAGCCACAAATTTAAGACTGCCCAGGAGAGCTCCCACTCCTGCCTGGACCTTAACTTCCACCCTTTGAACCTGCTGCCTCAGCAGAGTTAAAATTCCTCTCTTGGAAAATAGCTTTACTTTTAGCCATCACTTCAGCAAGAAGAGGGTCTAAATTGCAGACCCTTATGGCCGTGGAACCCTTCATTATCTTCCATGTGGACAGGGTTTCCCTCAGGGCTAACCCATCATTCATGCCCAATGTCCTATGTAGTGTGGCTTTAAACCAATCCAGTCATTTTCCAACTTTTTTCACTAATTCTCAGAATAAAGGGGAAAGGATCCTGCACTCCCTGGATATGCACAGGCAGCTCAGATTCTATCTGGGTAGGACTGAGCCTTTCAGAAAGTCTAACCAGCTGATAGTCAGCTTTACTGCAGGGGCAGAGGGCAAGGCCATTTCAAAGCAAACCATTTATAAATGGATAGCACACTGCATCCATTTCTGCTACAAACACCATGGGAAAACCTACCCCACAAGGGATCAGAACAGATTCCACTAGGGCCATGTCAACCTCTGCAGCATTCCTCAGGGGGGAGTCCTTACCAGGGCCATCCTGGAAGCTGCAACCTGGAGCTCTGTAGACACTTTCAACGAGCATTACCACTTAACTTTTTATTTCTAAATCCAGAGCTGGATTTCCCACAGCAGTCTTACAGGGCCTGATTGCCAGCCTTAATGCTTCTTAACTACCTCCACCCTTCCTTAGCTTTAGGAATCCACCCAAATGTGATGACTGCAACAGTGTCGGAAGGTAAATCAGGAACGAACGACCGACTAGAATAATTGTTTATTCCACAAGTTACAAATTACGTATTGAGCGCTTTCATATAATAAAATTATACTTCATCAGACAAAGATCCAACACATTCTGTTCATTTTAAACTTTCAAGTAATTGTCATCATGTCATTTCCTTTATCTAATTACTTTCCAAATCAAACAATACATATTGCAAACACCACATTCACTAACATCAACAATTAAAAAATAAAAAGTATTATGTCCCTATTGCCCTCAGCAGCCTACCTACTATAAACATGTATATATAGTTATATAAAATACTTAAAATGCAAATATAACACTTATATACATCTATTTTATATAAATTAACCTAATATAATTAACTTAACCCTTAAATACACTATAATCAAATATCAATTCACTATAAGAAATGTATATATTTTCTAAGATTCTAAAAAACGTGCATGTATATATCTCTTGTATACTACATTTCATCTCTCCACCTCTCATTAATACAGCAACTTATGAATAATCAACTTTAACAACTTCTATCTTTCTTTTAACCTTTCTTTAATGGTGACAAATTATTTTTTTTAAGCGCTTTTAATTTGAGTAAAGGTGCTATAGAGCTACGCTCGTTAATATCTGGCCAAGTGTCTGCTTGCAACCTTACTTGCCATTTTAATTCTTTAATTTCTAAAAGTACATTCCATGCTTTTTTTGTCATCGGTTATAACTTTATCTATGGAGGTATAAGTAAATGAATGGTCTGGATGACTATTAATGTGTTTTGCTAAAGCATTATTCATATTAAGTTTTTTATTGCATATTCATGTTCATATATACGCGGAGACCATTTTCTTTCGGTTTTCCCTATATAATAGGCTAAGCATGATTTACACTTGCTTAAATAAACTACAGCTTTTGATTCACAATTATATTTACCGTGTATTTGATATGTTCTATTTCTTACTAAAAACTCAGTGCCAACTTCTGTTTTGTAGCACCATCTAACCCACATTTTTTCATACCTGGCATTTTAACATTCCTATGCAAATCATTGTATTTTAACAAATCTTTCAAATTTCTCCCTCTTTTATACACTGTGGCTTATCGCCTACTATATTCCTTAACTCTTCTTTCTGATTTAGTACGCTCCAATTTTTCTCAAATCCATCTTAAAATATTAGCTTCTTTACTATATGTGATTACCAGTGCCTCTGAGAATTTATTACTCTTATCTTGGTTTGTACTCTCAATTATTTGGGATGCAACACTTTTCTTTTTCTCCTTCTATGCTACAATTTTCAATTTGCATATTAAAGTCTTTTTTATCTAAAATAGGTTTAAAATAACCTCCCTCTCTTTTGTTTACTGCTTCCTCCATAATGTTATTTAAAAAAATGCTAGGGTATGATCTAGCAAAGAACATAGATCTTAAATTAGAACATTCTTCCAAAAAATGTTGCTCTTTAGTAATAATACATGCAGCTCTAACTGTCCTTTTACAACAGACTTTTTTTGGTGTTCAGGATGTGAGCTGCTATAATGTAATAAACTATTGGAATATGTCTGTTTCCTATATATACGAGCTATGTATCTATATTCTTTGTAGTCTTTAAGTTTAATGTCTAAATATTCCATATAATCTTTACTAATATTCCATGTGAACTTAAAAAAAGTTGTAGTTTGACCTATATATAACAGGAATTCTTCCAATATGTCTTGTGTTCCTTGCCAAATAATGCTAATGTCATCCTGAAACCTGAAGTATGATTTAATAAATCTATTAAGTCTACTATTAAAAAAATTTTCTTCTCCCAATAGGCCATAGTTATATTAGCATAAGCTCCCCCCCCCCCCCCACATGGGGAGCCCATCGCAATGCCTTTTGTCTGTAAATGATATTCATTACTAAAAAAAAAATATATACAATTCAAAACTATTTCTAATAACTCCATTAATAAATTAATTTTGTCTTGTATGTGATTGTCTTGTAGCATTTCACTGGTCCATTCTAAACCTATTTCTTGTGGGATAACTGTTTAAAGATCACATACATCAATTGTGACCAATATGTCGTTACTGTTCTATTCTGTTATTCATATTTTGTAGAAATGACCAGGAATCCTTACAAATTTGCTCTTGATTTTTAAGAATATTTTTAAATTCAAAGTCTATATACTTTGCGATCACTGATGTAATAGTCCCTTCCATCTACTAAGGGACACATAGGTATATTAGAAATAGATTTATGCACTTTAGGGGTTCCAAACAACACAGGGACTCTAGCAGGTGATGCATTCAAATAATTGTACAATTCTATACTGATACATCTATGAACATGTCATTTAACTGCATATAGATTGTTTTATATGCTCCATTAATTTAATTCATTGACACTTTCAAATGTGTGTCAGTATTTAAATTATTATTTAACCTTCTATTATAATCTTGAATATCCATGCTCACTGCCCCCTCCCTTGTCCGGTTTCATTATACATATTTTTTACTTTCTTATTTGAGTCCAGGTCTGCTGCTCTGTTGTACTAAAGTTATTCTCTTCCTTTCTTCCATAATGATATTTTTTCACATTTTTAATGTCTATTTCGCAGATCTTCTCATATGCTACCAGTTTAGGGTGGAGGGTGGGTTATAAATGCTACTAATACTGAACATTTGTCTCTCTAATTATGTTAGTCTGGTACAATACTTTTAAATTAATTTTCCCAAGATACAACTTTAAATCTAAAATAGTATTAGTGAAATTACTATAAGCAGAAGGCACAAAGGTCATTCCTTTTGCCAGTAAGTCAGCTGTTTCACTAGTACAAGCTACATTTGAAAAATTGTACACTTTTAAAATCTTGTTTACTGTTAAACACCACGGTACAAGCATTAATATTTGATTTGAATGTGTCACTGCTAATCAATCCATTGTGTTCCATATTAAAGTCCTCCATTGTTTAGTTTTGGGTCTCGCTCCTTGAAACCCCGCTGCTTTGTTGACTACTTGAAAAAGGAACATTGCCTCTATTTTTAAGTCTCTCAGATCTTCTTCGCTCAGGATAATTATGATTATATGTTTCTTGACTGTTAACATATTCATAAACTCTTTCGTGTTCATCTATGTTAGCGTTATTAAAACTTTTCTGTGCTTGAAGTTTAGGGGGCCTAGGATATGCTATTGTAATTATTCTAATTGGTCGTTCATTCCTGGTTTACCTTCCGACACAGTGCTTCATTGTTTTTCAGTTTGTTTTTCAATTTTTTATTGTTTGATGACTGCAACAGTGAAAGACGAAGAGCATAGTACATTTGTGTACACTTACCATAAATGTAGATCGTGTGGTCACTGTTGCAGACGTGGTTACCCTCCCTCCAGCCCCCTGACTTCTCTTTACTTCTACCTATCTTTTTTGTTTGGCATATCTTATATCATGTGTATTTGGTTTTTGCTGGGGATGTTCCATACCATGTAATTGCTTCCTGTTTTGGGGGCACCTGACATCTGGGGCAAGAAAAACTGATGTAATGGCATCAGCTGCATGTTTTGTAGCCCTGACAACCTGATGTCATGGAAGAAGCGACAGCATCCAATGCAGAAATCCCAAGACTCTGGTATTCATGCAAGCTGAGGGCTACCTGCAGGCAGATAACCCAAATGTGATGACTGCAACAGTGAATACACTCTAACATCAACATTTATGGTAAGTGTACACAACTGTACTTTAGCCATCTGTTGACCCCTTTGCTGGCGAATTTCCTGATGTCTTTTTACGAAGACCTAAATCACCTTCTCAGGACTCGATCCATTCTGCCAAAAGTCTGAGATTGATGAGGAGCGACTAGTTAATACAATTCTGTGGGCAAGAAGATTTAAAGGACTCCTGTCTGCTTTGACCTCTTTGGGTGTCTGAACTGATTCCGCTTTTACCCGCTTGACTACTCCTCCTCTGATCTCTGAGGTTTTAGAGATGTCGGCTCCGAGCCATCTGGTGCCAACTGCATCAATTCTGGAGATCTTTCCAATCGGAACTGGTTATTTTTCGGAGTTCTTCCGCTTTGTTGGATCTGGAGATCACCTGGGGCCGTATCTATCCTGTTGACTCCTGTTTTTTGGAGCTTTCCATGTCTTGGAGCGTTCACACAGTACAGTTTGGCCCTGGCTTCTGTCTTGGTGGCATTCTCGTCTGATTGGGGAGTGAACACGGTTTAGAGGCAGTCACTTTCGGTTCTCTGCTCCCTTCCTTCTTTGGCGGGGTGGGGTTCAGCCTTGGAGGCAGTGGAGAGAGCTTTGTCCACAGTGGCAACAAGAAGGGCAGCATAAAGTAAACAAGTTGATATATTCTATTTCAAGGGGACAAAAAACAAATGGAATGTGTTTACCTTATCTTAAATTTTTCCTAGGGTTGGTATGGAAAGCTGAATGGTAAGGTACTTAGTACTGCTTACTCCTGTGGTGCCATGTGGTGCCACATGGGATCAAATAATCTATTACCGCACAGACATGCACTGTGGCAATGCAGTTACTGCAGTCTACCAAAGCAAGGCTGTATTTTACATGTTTAAGTGCAAATGTTCTTTTCCTTCTCTAAAGATGATGTGCAGGCTGACAAAGCTGAATGTTGAGTCTGTCAGTCCCAGTCATTTTGAGAACATTGCTAGCAGCTATTGGCACCAAAGAAATATATGAAAATAGGACTTGGCAAGGACTGCATTGTTATAGTTGACTCTTAACCCTTCTGGCTTTGTGGCTGTGATGGGCATTCTCTTCTGATACTCAGTTGGGGGAGGCAGCTTTCCTGTCACTGCTTTCTCCTTTTAAAATAGTTCAGATATTTTTGAGCCACATTCATTGTGCATTTACACATTTCCCTGCTATACCCATGTGCCCGTTTCTCTGCTGTACATGGTAAATGGAAATGGCTGTGTTTTTTCTCCGAGATCATAGCCACTTAGGGCTAGAACAGAAACTGCAGCATGACAATGCCAGAACAAGCACTCTGGCAACAATTAGTGACTACAGCTGCAAAACCTTTCATTAATGAAGGCAGCTGCAAAGCTGTGTGTACTCAAAATGTTAACTGTATCCAAGTTACCATTATTGACTTTTTCTCTGCTGTGAAAGTGAGAGGAAACCCATCTTCATTCCTTATGCTAGGTGAGATTTGGGTGTATGCACCCATTCATTAACTACCACAGAATACCACTGATTTTGATATAAATTTAAGATAAAGGAGTTTTAAACACACTTCAGTTTGTTTGTGAATTCAGCACTTTGAGGGGGCAGCTAATCTGAGGTGTTAAAATGGCAAGAGTCACTGCTACATAAGTCACAAAAACACTTGAGCTATTGTCCTTGCTTGAAGTCATTACTTAAATAGAGAGCCAGCCATCAACACCCCCCCCCCCCCAACAAAAAAATTGTGGTCATGGTTTGCATATGCTGAATTCATAGGCAGACCGTGCAGACTAACTTTTCAGTTCTGCAGTTTGTAACAAGTATCAGTATTTATTACTCAAAACAGTTTAAGTTGTGCAAACACACACTTGAAAATCTTGAAAGAAACTCACTTTCCTTGCCAATATATAAAAAAAATCTGTTGAAATGCAGTTGCAAGTGAAAGCCATTAGACTATAGTACAGTGCAAGTGTATTTTTTTTTGCAGCACTACCACCAAATTCAGATAGAGTAAAAATGTCACTTTTGTAGAAGCACATACACTTCAGATCTGAAATCATGCCAGTATCTGAAAGCTTCTTTGTCTTATTGTGGCGACAACTGAAAGTACAGTGACTTAGTCATCTCAATGGTTATAGCTCAGCTTGAGGCATGCTACTACCATCACTAACCAATTTCACTAATGAAGCCAGAAAAGTCCTCATAAAAATGTATTTGTACATCTGCTGGAATATGCAGTACCATTTAACAACTCTGTACTCCTACAACACCAGCAAAGTACAGACAGCTTTAAATGCAGTAAGTAGGTTTATTAACTTATCACCCTAACTAGAGCACTCTGGTCTCTCCCTGCAGAGGCCAACCTCCTCATAATCCATAAGTTTAAAATCCTTAACAGTAGCTTTACTCTCTCCCTAAAATAAAAAAATACATTAAGTTCTTCATTGTGCACTCTAAAGTAGACAGTAAGGTTGTCACTTTAGCCAGACCCCCTTTAAGACTAGCATCTGGTGAAAAATGCTTCAGCAGAGGTATGTCAGCTAACTGGAGCATCCTCCCAAAGGAAATCAGGAAAATCACTGAATATAACCTCTTCAGAAAAAAAATTACAGCATGTAAAAATACCTATACATGTAACTGCTTTCTTGACTACTATATAGTACACATCCGGTTCCTGAAGTCACTTGCATACTCTACTAGTTAAACACAGTTAGCTCTTCACTGTCTGCCATTTTAAGAATGTAGACTGCTCATGGACTGAAGTTTCTCTGTCTCGAGTGTGTAAACTTATACAGAGTCTGAGCTAAACAGTCTTAATGATGTGTAAGCCATCTTGTATGTTTATCCTGTTAGCTGTTTTTAATTTGCTGCTTAAAACCGAGTTGTACTGTAGCATATTCTGATGCAGGTATTAAGGATTTGTAACAGTGGCGGTTGGGTTCAGGTTTGAGGCTGAGAGCAGTGGTTCCTGTGTTGGATTACCTCAACCCTATTTTGCCTTTTTTGTGAGCTTGAGCAAGGCACTTATCCATACAGTGTTTTGGGGGAACTAGGTATTTAGGCTAGGCTCCCCCATAGTTCCTTGGGCTTCAAGCTATACAACTACTGTGTTCAGTATTCTAACTAATGCTCACATTAACTCTTTCTGTTACCATTGAAAATGTATACATGGAGAAATTAAACTTTGTAACCTGTGTACAGTATCTGTAAGAATGTGATTATCTATTTGTATCAAATCTCTGTAATCAGTATCATGACTGAAATTGGGTTTTGGACCAGTCCACCCATCCTGTTAGCAGAGAGTAAATAATAGTCTCACACACTTTCAGCTGACTGTTGCATCTTGTTTATTTACAAAGGCTATTCTGACCTGAATTCCACCCTTGCCTTCAAATCTGTACTGCTTTAAGAAACTGACATTTTTAGGACAAGGCCCTCTGTCATCACATTTTCGGTACGTTTTGCATATGCTAATAGCTTTTGGGGAAAATAAACAGAAGCTTAGATATGTACATGCCTGTCAGCATATGTAAAATATGCATATTTTACTATAACACTAAACTACCATGATCACTTTTTCCTAGAAATTAGTAGGATTGGTATGGCATTTCATAAGAACGCACCATTAAAATCTTTCAGATACATTTGCAGTTTGTCAGCCTAGAAAAAAAAAAAATGAAAATAGACATTTTCTTTGTGAATCGTGGCAGAGAAAATTTCAGGAATATAACCATAAAATGATCCATCATTGGTGTGGAAAGCAGTACTAAAAGTAAAAAAAAGTTGGCAGGTTTTACTTTGAAGTGTCTGTCTAGAATAGATGACCAATAAGTGTTAAATATTGATATTCAGCTTTGCTTCTGCCTAAGTCCGAGTTCTTTTGGTGTCCTTTTTTTTTCCAGTTTGCATGGTCGAGTGCTTTATAATTTTCTAATGTTTGCAAGGTATTATTGATCATTAACTGCATCACTTGTGTGTAGTTTATAAGTGAACTGAATGACAGCTTCCTCCTTGCAGGTTTGTGCTTTGACATGTTACTGAATAAGTGCCTCACTTTTCTATGCACTTTTTTCCCAGATTGTTGAACAGTTAAGTACCAAATTGCCCGCAGCATTTGTGGAAAAGCTATTTTTACCAGATTCAAAATTGCTTTCAGTACGTTTCCACAGGGAAAAGGAGGTAAGGTGATCTGCTATGGTAGTACGTCAGTTCATTTAAATAATCATATAAGTTGCCTCTTAAGGATATCTGATTTCAGTTTGTTAAAACTTTGCTAGAAAATTTGCCACTATATTTGTATTGCATTGCAATTTTCCCCATTGACTGTCTTATCCTTTTTCATCAGCATTTACAATGTCTAAACTTCAAAAACAAAATCCTCTCTTCCACCTCTAGGTTGTTGCAGCAGCCCATGCCGTGTACCAGGCTGTTCTGAGTTTGAAGAACATACCTGTCTTGGAGACTGCCTATAGATTGATTCTTGGAGAAATGACTTGTGCTGTAAACAGCCTGCTTTTATGCTTGCAACTTCCAGAAGCATGCCCAGAAATTCAGCATGATGCTTTTAAGAGTCTTACTTTCAGAGTAGAGAATGCAGAGTTCATAATTGTGTTTGATTTAAGTGCCCTTACTACAGTTGGGAATGCGAAGAACTCTCTAATTGGGGTACGTATAGATTTTACTTCGATGCAATAAAATTAGTTTTACTCTGGACTTGCATGGTGGTTGAAATAGCAAGATATGCTATAAGAGTTGGATCATAATAAAATATTGTCTTGATTATGAAGCTGTACATGGTGATAGTAAGAACTGTAACTTAATCATGTAGAAACTTTCCATTTTGATATGTAGGTGTTCAGGTTTAGCCACTGACGACAAATTTACTGAAGATAAGTTGTAAGTTATTATTTTGGATGTTTTGACCCATACTCCAGCGAATCATAATGTTCAGCAGCCACTATAGTGATTAGAACAGGACTGTGTGAATTTTTTTTTCTTGTCCCTCATGGAGAAAGTCAGCATTTATTCTGTAATGTACATTTTGAGCAGAGCTACATTTGCTCAAGGTAAATGTAGATGGAATCACCTGTAGTTGTAATCGGAAATGATTAGATCCATCTACTTCAGATTTGAGCTGCTCACCATCTGAAACTGTCAGCTTGTTTCTCATAATGCTGTATATGAATTACTCATACATACACATACATGTTAACTGAGTAGGTGGGCTGGTGAACTTGACTCTTTTCAGCCTTGACGTGTGCTCAGAGCACACTTTAGAACATAAGTGAAAGAACAGCGTAACATGTATGTGAAGTTACTTAAAGGAAAGTTACAAGAGAATAATGCACACAACTGTTAAGGATAATTCACATGTTTGTTGGTCTTTTTATCTGCTTGCAGTAGCCCTCAGTGTGCCTGGTTATCAGTCTTGGGTCCTGCGTCGGTTGCTGTCTCATCTTCTGTGACCTCAGGTAGTCAGGGGTATAAAGCATGCAGCCGACGCCATTACATCAGTCTTTCTTGCCGTGCGGTGCCCGAAGCAGAAGCAAGTGCCAATTGGCCAACTCCTGAAATTTTTGTTTTCAAGTTTCAGAACTGAAGTCTTCAACTAAAGCCAAGTACCCTGTTGGGGAAACTTTCTTGCTCTAAACCAATGTCAGTAAAATTCAGTAATTGTATTTCTTGTGGAAAGCAAATGCATCATAAAGATTTTAATTCGTACTGTATTCCTTGCCTAGGCCCTGACCATGACGTACTTCGCTGTCGGTTTTATTTATTTAAACCATGAACTGTTCGTCAGTATATTTTCGCTTCTAAATATTTTGGTACTCTGTTTAATTATCCAGATATGTCTTTGGTAAGCCACCCGACTACCGACATTCCGAAAAAACGCAAAGATAGGTCGCCTAGGTCTAAAGCTGCCGACGACACTTCTCCTAAGCTCGTCGCCAGTTAGCTGGTAATCAGTGAGGCGCTTTCACAGCCCCTGATACCTGCTACTTCAGATTTGCAGGTCTCTACTGAGACCCATTCGGAATAGAGTACTCTGCGAGATGCTTCAACTGTGGAACCTGCGGATATCTCTACCTTGGATGGGTCCGGAGCCGCTGTGCAGGCACCGGCTTCTGAGTGTGTATTCAGGCCTACTGACTTGCATATTAAACAGACGCCATCTTCCTCAAGGCCTAAAACTTGAACCATGCCTAGGAAACTGAAGACCAGACCACATGGTCAGGCCTTCTGTGCCTAAAAACATAAGAATGGCTGAAGATCTTTAATCAGGGTAAGTCAAACTTCCCCTACTAAGAGACCTAGGACTGAATTTGCTTATACTTCTGACCAGGATTCTGAAATTTCTGTTTCTCCTGATGACCAGGATTTACACTTAACAACTTATGAGGATTCTGATGCAGAGGACGCTATTCCCTCTGCTTCTCCCCCAGAAGATTTTTCTTTTGGTGAAACCTTGCATACTCTTAGGGAGCATTTTCACTCGGAAAGCCAGGATTACTCTGATTCTAAAAACAGGCTTAGAGATTTCTTACTCCTACCACAACACAGGCCTTTAGCTGTCCCTCCTGTACTGGACATTGTTAATGCCTTTTCGGAGTCTAGCTTGGCCCCTGACTCTCTACTTCCTGCTCCCAGAAAACCCGATAGATATTACAGGGTTCCTGTTTCTCACAAGTTTCTTTTTATAAATCTTACTGCAAATCCTGAGACCATTTCCCAGGGACCCAAGGGCATTAAGGCTACTACTGCCAAAAATCCTACCCCCTCTGATAGAGATTCCAGGGCACTGGATAGATGGGTTAAGAAGGTGGTATACAGCTCTGCAACCTTGGCCATCAGTGCCTTAAATTGCCTTAAATTGCCAGTTTCATATGTTGGTGTCAACAGCATATTATTGGATTGCTTAAACAGAAAATGATGTTGCCTGATTGTGCTGAAAATAAGGATTTACAGGATTTAATGCATTCTGCTGAACAGATTGAGAAACATACTTTGCAGTGTGGTTTTGATTCACTAGAGGCATCTTGTTGGGTTGCTGTCACCGGGTTTGTACTTGGAAGGCATGCTTGGCTTAAGGAGCAATCTTTGCCAGATCATGTTGAAACTAAATTGCTGGATGCTCCCTTAAGTCAGGACCACCTGTTTGGCAACAAAGCAGAAGTAGTTCTTAAGGTGGAGGAAAAAGCTAAATCTATGCAAACTGTTAAAGATTTCTTACAAGTGCAGCCTCCAAGATTTAGTAGGCATTGGCCCTCAAAAAATTGGTCCTTTCCTGCCTCTTCCAGGCCTTCTCACGTCAAACCCCGAACCAGCAGAGCAACCAGGCCTCAGTCCCAGGGTACGCACAGGACTAAGCAGAGGGGCTCCACTTCCAACTCAGGGAGTAGCAAGATCCCCCCCCCCCCATGGTAAGCTTGTCTCAATGACTTAACTTTAAAGCTTGCAAGCATTTCTCAACTGACTGCTCCTTTAGGGGGAAAGATTGCTCTGCAAGCAAAAAACTGGGAACTCATTACCCAGGACAAATGGATTTTAAACAGTTTCCCAAGGATACAGATTTCACTTCCACATGTTACCAACCGCAAACGGTTGGCCAGATCTACCCCCAAATCAGTGGGCAGAGGTTCAAATGCAAGTACTCTCTCAAGATTAGAGGCTATTAAGTCTGTACCAGAAGAGGAAAAGGGACAAGGTTTCTACTCTAGACTTTTCCTGGTACCCTGAAAAGACAACTCCTGGTGCCCTATCCTGGACCTTTCTATCCCAAACACCTTTTTGTTGATTCCAAATTTCAAGATGCTAACTCTTCACCAGTTCCCATGATAGGCAAAGCTGCCTGGTTGGCAACACTGGATTTAAAAGGAAGCCTACCTGCACATCCCAATCAGGGAATTTTGCAGAAGATACCTATGCTTCAAAGCAGGCTGCATGCACTATCGGTTCTCTGTACTGCCCTTTGGCTGATTTACTGCACCCAGGGTATTCGCAAAGTGTCTAGCTCTAGTCATTGCATTTTGCAGGCAAAGAACTATTCAAATATACCCGTACCTGGATGATTGTCTAATTCAGGCAGAAAGCCTGGGCATACTTTTGAATCATCTGGCATTTGTGCAAAAGGTGCTAACTTGTCTGAGGTACACCATAAACGAAAAGAAATCACAGCTGGTGCCCTGTCAACAAATTATATTCCTGGGAGCAAGCTTTAACACAACTTCCCAGATGGCTTTCCTCACGCCAGAGAAACAAATGCATTTGACAACTTACTTCAAACTAGTGGCCACAAAATCCCTGCTATCTGCAAGGCAAATACTGCAAGCCTTGGGGTTCATGGCCTCATGCATTCTACTAATTCCATATGCAAGACTGCATATGAGGAAACTACAATGTTATCTAAAAAGCCTGTGGTGTCAACATTCTCAGAATCTAGAAGCAATGATTCCCATCATACCCTTGCCTATGGTTAGAATTCCTTTGGGCAGGGGCCTGCCACCAAAGCAAGGGACTTCCATTCACTCTACCCCCTGCCGCCCAAACCCCTAACAACAAACGCATCAGACTATGCATATGGGGCTCACATGGCAGGGAAGTGCATTCAGGGCAAATAAAACCCAAGTTAAATGCACCTGCATATCAATCAAAAAGAAATGTTAGCTGTACAGAATGCTCTGACTGCCTTCAAGGACCACATTCTTCCAGGACAATTAATGGTAAAGATGGACACCACCACTGTTATGTGGTACATGAACAAGCATGGCGGGTACCCATTCCTACCCCCTCTGCAGACTAGCCATGGCTCTGTGGAACACAGCCTTGAGCTACCAAGTGCATCTACAGGCTCAATTCCTGCCAAGAAAACTAAATACACTAGCAGACGAACTAACCAGAAATCCAATGGACCCACACGAGTGGAAACTGGAACCAAAGACGTTCAACATGTTGATAAACAAATGGGGGAGCTGAGGTATAGACCTGTTTTCGTCCCCCCAGAACTACCAATTGGACAAATTCTGCACAAGGACTCCCCACAAACAAGCTTGGAAAGTGGATGCTCTGTCCTTCAGCTGGAAAAATCTAGCAGTTTATGCCTTTCCTTCTCTGCCTCTCCTCTTCAAAGTACTACTAAAGATCAAACAGGACAAACCAGGGATGATACTGATTGCACCAGACTGGCTATGCCAACACTGGTACCCCCTCTTTAACAATGTTACAGCTAGCCCCATGACACCTACCTCAAACACCTACCCTGCTGTCACAGCAGGGTAGCCAGATTTTGCACCCCCATCTTCAAACCCTGAACCTGGCAGCCTGGCTAATTGCCTAATGTCCCCGTTACCATCCCTCAGTAAACAAGTGCTGGATGTCATTTTGGAGGCATGGAGGCCTAGTACCAGAAAATCTTATGCCGAAAAATGGAAAAGATTCTGTGCCTGGAACCAAACTCAAGGGATGGCCACAGCAGCGCCCAATTTATCTCCGATTCTTCAATACTTAACTGAGATGCTTCACAAGGGCCTTACCTTTTCCTCCATTAAAATTCATGCCTCAGCCATTTCAACTCATTACAACACAGAACCACCCCTCTTTTCTCACCCACTGCTCAAGCAGTTTCTCAGAGGAGTCAAAAACTCAAGACCACCCAGAAGAGCCCCACTTCAGCCTGGAACCTTAACTTTGTATTAGAAAAACTCACTCTGCCTCTTTTTGAGCCAGCTGCAAGTGCAGAGTTAAAATTCCTTTCTT
Organism: Protopterus annectens; assembly: GCF_019279795.1. NCBI lineage: Eukaryota > Metazoa > Chordata > Ceratodontiformes > Protopteridae > Protopterus > Protopterus annectens. The sequence goes on from NC_056746.1 coordinate 2,654,566, forward strand.
GGAAAACAGCTTTCCTGTTTGAAATCACTTCAGCAAGAAGGGTATCTGAATTACAGGCCCTTATGGCAGTGGAGCCTTTCATCTTGCATGCAGACAGGGTGTCCTCAGGACCAATCCCTCCATGCCCAAGGTGGTATCCAGTGTGGCTCTTAATCAATTCATTCATTTGCCAAAGTTCTTTTCTAATCCACAGAATAAAGGGGAACATATACTGCACTCCTTAGATGTGCACAGACCACTTAGATTTTACTTGGACAGGACTAAACCTCAAAGGATATCTGAAATGCTGGTGGCATTTGCTGGAGGGGCAGAGGGGAAGGCTGTTTCAAAGCATCCATTTCAAAGTGGATAGGCCATTGCCTATATTTCTGCTATAAGCACCATGGAAAAACCTATCCCACGGGATTAGACCCCATTCCACCAGGGCTTGCATCTACCTCTACAGCCTTTCTCAGGGGTATCCCTACCAGAGATATCCTGGAAGCTGCTACCTGGAGTTCTGTACATACCTTCACTAAGCATTGCCATTTGCCAATTTTCTCTAAATCCAGAGCTGGCTTTGCCACTGCAGTCTTGCAGGGCCTTATAGCTGGTCCTAATGCTGTCTAAATTCCTCCTCCCTTCCTTAGCTTTGGGAATCTACCCAAATGTGATGACTGCAACAGTGAAACACGAACATAGTACAGTTGTATACACTTAATGTAAATGTAGATGTTCGAGTGTATTCACTGTTGCAGTCCTGGTTACCCTCCCTCCAGCACCCCCCCCCTGACTTCTTTTGGCTGTACCTCTGTGCTCCTTTACTATGCCTAAAAGCTTTTTGGTGCATTTGCTTTTTGGTTGGAGGTATAACCTTGCAGATCCTGCCTTTTGAACCTGGTTGACTTATTTAACAGTCACCAACGCCATAGATGAAGGGAAGGTAGTCCACACAGCCTATCTGGACCTTGCAAAGGCATTTGACACAATACCCCACTCGGGCATCATAGATAAGCTATCCAGCTTAAATATAAACCCCTTTGTCACAAGATGGGTTGCAAACTGGCTCAAAGACAGAACCCACAGAGTGAGAGTTGCTGGAGCCATGTCAGACTCGAAACCGGTCACAAGTGACGTCCCACAGGGTTCTGTCCTGGGCCCACTCTTGTTCGGTATATACTTTTCCGAGGTACAGGCAAACGTGGGAGGACTATGGCTCACCGAGTTCGCAGACGACTGCAAACTGGTCGCCATAATCAACTCTCCAGCTGACGCACACATCCTTCAAAAAGGTCTCAGAGACACAACTGGTGCCAGCGCCATGGTTTAAAGCTAAATGCCAAAAAATGTATAGTCATACCCTTTGGCAAAAGCAATGTGCCCACAAATTACCACATAGGTGGAAACCCATTAAGTACAGAGAAAGTTATTAGGGACCTGGGGACCCAAGTTGATAATCTCTCCTTTGAAAACCACATTGCCAAAGTGGTTAGAAAAGACCTTTTACATAGCCCACCTCATCACGAAGGGTTTCACATCTAGATCGAGAGGTAATTGTGCCCCTTAATTCATTCCTCATCAGGCCCATCATAGAATGCAATGCCCCTTTTGGGATGTACCTTACCAGACACCTGCAGCAATTAGACCCCAAAAGTATCTCACCAAGAGGATCAAGGGTCTCAAACAGATGCCATATGCTGCTCGGTTAAAAAAACTCCAGCTCTACTCAGTTGCATACCGCCTACTTCGCAGCGATCTATGCCTGACATACAAAGCTATGTCAAATCCAGAATTAATGGACATGCTCCAACTCAGTAAATCTAAATCCCTTAGAGCCACACGCTCGAGGGACTTGAACCTCAGCACAGAAATAAATAGAACTTGCTGGAGGGACAGGTTCATAACCCAGAGGCTCCCTTCACTCTGGAATAGAATTCCAGTTCATGTGAGGCAGAGCACCTCACTGAAACTCTTCAAGAAGAATCTCGATAAGTGGATGGGGGATCGTAGGTTTGTCCCAGGGATTACTCCTGTGTCACTATTAGACAGAGGCACAGTAAACTAAACCTTAAAAAGGGCACAGTATACTCAAATCAAGGGGTGGCGTAAGCCGTACAGAATCGGGCTAGGCTTATAATTTTCCCAGGGCATATAGGCTAGTGTGAACCTATATGTATGTATATATGTGTGTAATATATATATATATATATATATATATATATATATATATATATATATATATATAATTGCTTCCCATTAAGGGGGCACCTGACATCTGGGGCAAGGAAAATTGATGTAATGGGACCCAAAGCTTTGATAATCAGGCCGACTGAGGGCTACTGCAAGCAGATAACCCAAATGGTGATGACTGCAACAGTGAATACACTCTAACATCTACATTTATGTTAAGTGTACACAACTGTACTTTCTAAGTGATGTATTCTTTAGGGCTACGGTTTTCCATTGCTTCTAAAGCTGCACAAGGTTTCACTATGGAGATGTTCCTTTTTCCATGACTTAAATCTGTCAACCTTTTTAATATCATTAAGCAGGTGATATCAGATCCTATCCTGTAGAAGGCCCTTTCCCCAGAAATTGCTTTAAGTTTTGTTTTGGCTTGGTCAAAGTATTGTGGATGTTTCTGAGGGAATATGTCTGGTTTCTAAAAGGTGAACACTAGGAAAGTTTGATCTTGAAGTACTCCACAGAAATATTGCCTCATCGTTCACTACAAGACACTTGATGGATCTAAGTAGGTCAGTGTATGTGTGTTTTTGTGTGTCTAACGAGAGTGACTCTATTTTCTCATACTTGGAGCATTTGCATATTGTTTGAGGAATGTAAAGCCAGCAGGGCTAGATCATATTCCAGCTTTGGAAAGAGAATGTTTCTTGCTGTAGCTGTCCAAGCAGATTGAGAGAAAGTGGGAATGCTATGGTATAGTTTTAGCTGAGAGAATTTTAGTGATGGCATCAGGGTGGAAGATGGGAGGAGAATCAAGAATCGGACATAGGTATTTGTATTCTGGGATGATTGGGATGGTAACGGTGCTGTTACCCTTGTGTAAATTTGTGGCGAGGCAATTCATTTTCAAGATGGACCAGAGAGCGTAGGGTTAGTTTTTTATGCTGTTTATAATAGTATTGGCTTTGCACTATCTGCATTGTCAGTACTTTGCTTTAAGGTTAGCCTGAAGATTCTCTGATTCTAAGATTCTTTACTGGGTTCAGAGAAGAGGTCATCTACATATGTAATCAGTGGGGAAGGTCAGTGTTTAGGTTATTAATAAAATGGAATAGTTGTAGCCCTAATACTTTTACTTGAAAAGGTGTTTTCTGCATGAGCTTTAAATCTTCTGTTTGTATGACACTTGTGGAAACAATGAATATCATTTCCACCAAAATTGGATGTAGCCACTTTGTGTAACAGTAGGTTATGGTTCAGTGTCTCAGATGCTTTTGAGTGGTTTCTCTTTCAGACAGGGGTAACCACCATCTTCTCTCACTGGGGAAGGACTTTCTGTGAACTGTTTATATCCCAGCTAACTCCAAATAAAGCAGCATTTTACTCCGTTCCCCCATGGGGAATAGCACCAAAGAGACACTGCTCCATCAGTGGCCACAGATTATTTTATGCCACCCTCCCCCATTTCTATGCATAGGAAAGTGCTTACAGAAAGTGAAGACAAGGCTATCCTTGTGGCTACCTTTCTGTCCCAGATAAGTCTGTCTCACTTGTTAAAGAATCCTTTTCTCTTCAGATCCCACAGTCCAGATCCTTATGGTATCCCAGAAATCTTCCACTAGGAATATATACAGGACTGAATGGGCAAAGTATTCTTTACGGGCAGTGAAGTTAGATGCAGATCTGTTCTCAGCCATAGCTCCTGTGGTCTTAAAGTATTTAGATAATTTTTGGCAAAATATTGTATTACATTTTAGTAAAGGTCTACTTGGCCACTACTGATTTTCATTGTGGTACGAATTGTTCATCAGCTTCTTTAAAAGTCTGTAAGGACTTTTTGTATGGGGACTTTGTGCTTAGACCTCCCGTCAGAGAAACTGCCCCTCCATGAGATCTGAATATCATGCTGGAAAAGTTAACATTACCCCCCCCCCCCCTTTCAAACTAGCATCTACAGTGCATATTAAGTTTGTCATGGAGAGGCTTTGTGGTAGAAATATCTTCACTAATGTAGAATGTGAGATCCAATCTGCTGTCTTTTAGATATCCTTACATTCTATTTCACAAAACTGTTTTTTTATGCAGAAACTACTTTTCTGTGCTCAAAGTGGCAGTAGATATTAGTTTCCCTGCGTTCTTTTCTTACTGTTCGAGTCATGGGGAGTATTTGCTCCTTTACTCCATGCTCCATTGTTTATCAGATATTCTTCAGAAGGATTGGGAAAGAAAGCGTCAGTGGTCATCCTTTCCAGGTGGCTAGCAAGTGTCACTGGTCACCCTGTCCACGTGGCTAGCTGAATGCATTTTTCTCTGCTGTTGAGGGTGCAAGAAAACCTTGCGGAGTAAATTTAAAGCGCACTTAGAGGTGTGTGCTGCTGTGACATGGGCTTTCAGTGTATATGCTTGAAAGATGTGATTTCAAGGGCTAGGCCTCTCTTTTGGGCCAGCATATTTTGTGGTGTTTGGTCTTTATACCATCCATGAGGTTGTAGCTGGGGTTTCATGTTTAAGTTTTCTTCCTAGTTCATGTATACTATGAAAGTTGTGCAGCTGACCTAGCTTTAGACATTAATGATCTTTGTCTGTCTACATCAGCAGTCTTGCCCTCATTTTCCTTTTTATTTATAACCTTTACTGAAGCTAGACCAGGTCGAATGGCCCTGAGGTTTTCATTTAATCAGTGACTGCTATGTATGCATATAGAAAACTTGATTTGGCGAGAAGGGGGAGTCTGGTACACTATGAAGTCTGATGCCTTAGTCTCTGATGGGATTACATTAGTGGCAGTATTGAGTTCTGCTGCGGGGTTTAAGTCCTTGTACACCTGCTAGATTCTTGTATTCTGCTTTTTGTTTACCTGCTTAAAGTTGCATTCCAGTGCAGTAGTTTAGTTTTCTACTATTGTTTCCCTGTTCGGTGTGACTGCGTCGACCTCCACCTAGGCATTAATATGAAGTTGGTGAAATTCTAACCACAGGGTTAGAGCTCCAATATTAGCATTATTTGATCTGATCCCTTTCTAGAAAATCTGTTTTTTGCAGTTTAAATTTTTCTCCAACCTTCCCGTCCTTATTCTGTTGAGATTTTAAAAGGCTGGCCGTGTGGCTTCTTACCCTTAGGGTAGTCTGATTTCCAAAGTCCCTCCCTTGTGGCAGAGGTGGTCCACAAAACTAGGCCTTCAAGGATTCTTTCCCAGGCAAGTCATTTCAGCATTCCTGAAGGGAAGCCCAGTTGTCTTCCTCTGGATGCAGCCGAGGATGCTTATCCTTGGCACCTAAATGTCTGGCAGCACTTAAAAGATTCTTGAGTGCAATGGATCGTATCCAGAGATTATATCATTCCCTTTTCTCAGTCTCATCCCATTCACAAGAAAGTCCCCAATGTCCCACCTAATCAGAGGGATTCAGCAGCGCAAGAAATCCAGAAACAGCTGGACAAATAAGTCCTCCAACAACTCTCGCCAGACCAAGAAAGATCTGGAAAGTACTCCAGATTTAGTGCCAAAAGACTGGACTGGAGACCAATTTTGGATATCAGTGTACTGAACAATTCTGTTTGACAAAGTTGACATGGCCACCGTACAGTTTAATGTTCGCTTTCTGAAGAAAGACTGGATGTTCATCATGTTACACTGCTGCAGTCATTACACTTGGGTTATCCTGCCGTCAGGCGGTTCCCCAGCCGGCCTGAGTTCAAGTCTTGGTCCGGCGTCTGTTGCTGTCGCCTCCTCCCTGACGTCAGTGCGACAGGGGTATATAAGATGCAGCTGATGCCATTTTCTTCAGTCTTTCTTGCCGTGCGGTGCCCGAAGCAAAAGCAGTTCGCAAGTGCCGGTCGGCAGACTCCTGAGATTTTCATTCCGAATCCAGAACTGAAGTCTTCTACAAAGCTAAGTACCCCGTTGGGGAAACTTTTTCTTGCCTCAGACCGATGTCAGTAAAAGTTAATAACTGTATTTCTTGTGGGAAGCAAATACCTCATAAGGATTTCCATTCTTATTGTATCCCATGCCTAGGCCCAGACCAAGACGTCACTGGTTGTCGGTTTTGTGCTAGGTTTAACTAGCACACTATTAAATGTCTGTTTTATTTTGCCCAACATTATTTTGGCAGAAAATTCAATTACACCATGCCGTCGGAACTTCCGACGACTGGAATACATAAATAGAGCAAAGACAAGGATCTAACCCTTCAGAGGGATCCGGAGTAGCTGAACAAACCCATAGCTTCAGTGTGTGTTTTCAGACCTACTCAGTTAAGCATTAAATCTTCTGCTAAGCCTAAACCTTCTTTAAAAACAAAGAAACAAATACAGTGTTGTCCGGGACAGGCCTCCATGCCTAAGAAACAAATGCTCAAAATGGCCGAAGACCTAATCACTCTGATCAGGGGTCCCATCCCCCTCCTGATAAAAGGCCTAGACAGGATGCAGACTGACTCATCCGACCAAGTATCCATCTCCTCAGACCTAGGATACTCTTTACCCCTTATGAGGATTCTGATGCTGAGGAATCAATTCCATCAGCCTCTCTGCCTGAGGACTACTCCTTTGGGGAAACCTTGCATACCCTGAGGGAGCATTTCCATCGGGAAGGCCAGGATTACTCAGAATCCAAGAAAAGGCTCCAAGATTTCCTTTTATTACCTCAACATAGACCCCTTGCTATTCCTCCAGTGTTAGATATTGTGGATGATGTTTATACTGAATCCAGCTTAAATCCTGATTCTTTACCTCCAGCCCCAGTTAAGCCTGACCGATACTACAGAGTCCCCGACTCTCACCAATTTCTTTATAAAAGCCCTGTTGCTGACCCTAAAACCATTTCTCAGGGACCCAAAGTGGTCAAGGCCTCATCAGCAAAGAATCCATTCCCCTCAGAGAGATTCCAGAGTTTGACAGATGGGGGAAGGAAGTATATACATCTGCAACTTTAGCAATGAGGGCCTTAAACTGCCAGTTACACATGCTAAAATATCAGCAATTTTTGATGTCTCAGTTGAAACAAAAAAAAAAAAAAAATGCTTCCAGACTCGGATGCTCCTAATTTTAAGGAAATGCAGGATTTATTGTATGCAGCTGAACAAGTGGGAAAACATACTTTGCAATGTGGTTTTGATTCTTTAGAGGCCTCCTGTAGAGCAGCAGTTACAGGTTCTGTCATTAGAAGACATGCTTGGTTAAAAGAACATGCATTGCCAGATCATGTTAAAGCAAAACTATTGGATGCACCTTTGCAGCGGGATGTGTTATTTGGAGTTAAGGCAGAGGAGGTATTAAAGAAAATGGGAGTATAAGGCAAAATCTATGCAAACGGTGAAGGATTTCTTACAGGTTCAGCCTCTTCGATTTAGCAGAAATTGGCCAACAAAGAATTGGTACTTTCCAGTTAGCCCTCAAAGGGGCAGATACAGACGTCCAAGAAGTAGAGGTCAACCACAAGGTCCTTACAGGCCTCGACAGTGGGGTGCATCGGGCCAGAAAGAAGGGGAAGACAGGCCCCAACCATATAAAAAACAGTCGCAATGACTTCCCACTACAGCTGCCAAACAGTTCTCTCTTGGCAGCCCCTTTGGGAGGAAAATTGGCACTTTTCTATCACAATTGGCATATGATCACCAAAGACAAATGGGGTCTAAACATTGTATCTCAAGGTTACAGGTTCCACTTTCACACCCTGCCAAGGTTAAAAGGAATGCCAAATCTGCCACCAAATCAATGGGCAGAGGCTCAAAAACAAATTACAGCACTCATGGCCATGAGAGCTATTCAAAAGGTACCACCACAGGAGTAAGGACAAGGATTTTACTCAAGACTCTTTCTGGTTCCCAGAAAGGACAAAGCCTGGAGGCCCGTTCTGGATCTTTCTTCTCTAAACACTTAACTGGATGTTCCGAAATTCAAAATGTTGATACTACAGCAGCTTCTTCCCATGCTGGGCAAGAAAGCTTGGCTCATAAACTTGGACCTCAACGAGGCATACCTGCATGTCCCTATCAGACAAAACTGCAGAAGATGCCTCAGATTCATAGCTGGTTCAATGCACTACCAATTCTCTGCACTGCCCTTTGGCTTATCTACTGCGCCCAGGGTCTTCACAGTGTGCCTGGCACCAGTAATTGCATTTTGCAGACAGAAAGGAATTCAGATTTATCCATACCTGGACGACTGCCTGATTCAAGCAGAGAGCAAGGACATTCTTCTAAAGCATCTGGCGTTTGTAAAAAGTTGTTGCCTAGGGTACACAGTAAACAAAAAGAAATCCAAACTAGTGCCCTCACAAGAGATAATATTCCTGGGTGCCAGCTTGAATACAACAGCCCATATGGCTTGACTCACGCCAGACAAGCAAGGACAACTGACTCAATATTTTCAATTGATAGCAACAAGAACCCAACTCACTGCAAGAAAAATTCTGCATTCCTTGGGTTACATGGCATCTTGCATACTTCTTATTCCATATGCTAGACTGCATATGAGGAAACCACAATGGTACCTAAAGAGTGTCTGGTCTCAACACTGTCAAAGTTTGGAAACATTTGTACCACTAATTCCTTGCCTTCAACAAGAGTTTCGATAGTGGGCTCAAGCTTGTCACCTCAACAAGGGACAGCCTTTCACTCAACCCACAGCCAGGCAAACACTGACAACAGATGCATCGGATTACGCCTGGGGAGCACACATGGCAGGAAAATGTATTCAGGGCAAGTGGCCCGCAGAACAAAGGCATCTTCACATCAATCAAAAAGAGATGCTAGCTGTACAAAATGCCCTTATAGCCTTCAAGGACCTTCTGCATCCAGGACAACTACTACTAAAGACAGACACCACAGTTATGTGGTACATAAAGAAGCAAGGGGGCACTCACTCTTATCCCCTCTGCAGACAAGCCATGATCTTGTGGAACACAACTCTAACCTATCAAGTTCATCTGAAAGCACAATTCCTGCCAGGAGAGAAAAACACACTGGCAGACTACTTAAGCAGAAACATCATGGATCCCCACGAATGGGAATTGAATCCACAAATATTCAGAATGATAACGCAGAAATGGTGGAGCCCAGACATAGATCTGTTTGCATCCCCAATGAACTGCCAGCAACAGAAATTCTGCACAAGGACTTAGCATCCACAAGCATTGAAAGTGGATGCCCTCTCATTCAGCTGGAAAGACCTACAAGTATATGCTTTCCCACCACTACCTCTCCTTCCAAAGGTACTCGTAAAAGCCAGGCAAGAAGAGCCAAAGATGATCCTGATTGCACCAGTCTGGCCACGCCAGCACTGGTACCCAATCTTAAAGAACTTAGCACAAGGACCACCCTGGATTTTGCCTCAAATCCCACATCTTCTGAGTCAACACAACAATCAGATACTTGACAGCCAGCTAAAGACTTTAAACCTGGCTGCATGGAAGATTCCTTAGTCAAGCAAGCAATGCCTCTCTCCAAAGCTGTTATGGATGTCAATCTGGAGGCCAGTAGGCAGAGTACCAGGAAAGCCTATTCGGATAAATGGAAGAGATTCTGTGCCTGGAACCAGGCTCACAGCCTTGACCCTCTTGTCCCAAATATTCCTCAGATACTACAATATTTAACTGAGATGCTGGACAAAGGCTTCTCCTTTTCATCCATCATGATCCAAGCCTCTGCCATCTCTGCTCATTGCAACACGGATCCACCAATTTTCTCTAATCCCTTGCTAAAACAGTACCTCAGAGGGGCTAAAAACATAAGACCTCCTCGTAGAGCACCTACTCCAACTTGGGACCTCAACTTCGTGTTGGAAAACTTAACTTTACCTCCTTTTGAGCCAGCTAACAGCAGATTTAAATATGTATATCTTGGAAAACTGCTCTGCTCCTGGCAATAACAGCAGCACGAAGAGTTTCAGAATTACAGGCACTAATGGCAGTGGAATCTCATAATTTTCCACCAAGACAGGATGTCTTTAAGAACTAGCCCTACTTTTATGTCAAAGGTGGTATCAAGTGTGGCTCTAAACCAAACTATTCACTTACCAACTTTTTATCCAAATCCACAGAATAAAGGGGAGAGACTACTGCGTTCTTTGGACATACACAGGCAATTACGCTTTTACTTGGACAAAACCAAAGCTTTCAGAAAAACTGAGCAATTATTGGTAGCATATGCTGCTGGAGCACAGGGAAAAGCCATTTCTAAGCAGACAATTTCAAAATGGATAGGACAATGTATACGTTTGTGCTATACACACTATGGGAAGCCTGTACCTAACCGCATTAGATCTCGCTCCACCAGGACAACAGCCACTTCAACTGCCTACCTCAGAGGAGTGCCTACCAAGGACATTTTGGAAGTAGCAACTTGGAGTTCTGTACATACCTTCACCAAGCATTGCCATCTGCCTCTATACTCTAAATCCAGAGCTGGCTTTGCCACTGCAGTGCTGCAGGGCCTTATAGCCACCCCTAATGCCTTATAGAACCAGCCACCCTACCTCAGCTTTGGGATTCTACCAAAGTGTAATGACTTCAGCAGTGTAATACGATGAACATAGTACAGTTTTGTACCTACCATAAATGTAGATGTTCGAGTGTATGCACTGCTGCAGTCCAGGTTACCCTCCCTCCTTCCCCTCTTACTTGCTGGTACTTACCTATGGCTTCTGCCCTTAACTACCTGTGGGGAGTATTTTCTGGTAACAAAGTTGTTGATTGCTTTTCTTATGTATGTTTTATTAGCAATTTGAATTGCCTAGTTTTTAGGGGCACCTGACATCTGGGGCAAGAAAAACTGAAGAAAATGGCTCCTGCTGCATCTTGTATACCCCTGTCGCACTGACATCAGGGAGGAGGCGACAGCAGCCAACCCCAGACCAAGACTTTGGATCTCGGGCCGGCTGGGGAACTGCATGACGGCAGGATAACCCAAGTGTAATGACTGTAGCAGTGTATGCACTCTAACATCTACATTTATGGTAGGTACAAAACTGTACTATGTGCTTAGCAGACTTTCAGGATATGTACTACTGTATAAAAATGGACAAACATTCTGGAAGGTTCCTCCACTTCTGGCTGGGAGCCAGTGATTACCAATTCAGAATACTGCCCTTTGGACTTAACACAGCCCCCAGGGTGTTCACCAAATGCATGGCAGCAGTGGCAGCTCACTTGAGACTGCAAGGATTTTGAGTGTTGCCATACTTGGATGACTGGCTCATAACCGCTTTGACCAAGCATCAGTTAATAGTAGCCAGTGACTACATTCGACATCTGTACCTATCTGGGGATTACCGCCAATCTAGAAAAGTCTTATTTAATCCTAACACAAAATTTAAAATTCATAAGGGCAATACTGAATAGTCAAACAATGGTAGCTTCTCTACCTCAAGAACAACATCAGAGAATTGTGGTTCAGGTTCAAAAGTGAATTCACAGAAAGAAGGTTCCAGCAAAATTAGTCTTGCAAGCTTTAGAATCCATGGCAGCTTGTATAACACTGCCGATAGCAGGTTGCATATGAGAATTCTGCATTGGCTACTAGCTTCCCAGTGGTCTATACTTCACCTCTCACTGTCGGACCAAATCTTGATGATCAACTGTTGCAAAATGTATCTTTGATGGATACCTTCCAAGCAAATTCTTCACTGTTGTCCCTTTGTTTTTCTGGAGCCCACGGCCATGGTAACCATGGATGCCTCCCAGATGGGGCATTATCTAGGCAAGACTGTCCAAGGCACTTGGTCCCCATTAGAGGCCAACTTGCACATCAATGTCCTGGAGATACAGCGGTGCTTCTTGTGTTGCAGACCTTTCAGACAGCTGTTCGTCAGGGGGCTATTGCAATTCAAACAGACAGGGTCACTGGTTTGGTACATCAACAAGCAGGGAGGGAACCAAGTCTTACCTCTTTTGTCGAAGCCCTCGGTATGTGGCAGTGGGTGACCTTGTCCAACCGCTTTCTAATAGCAACGCAGATTCTGGAGAGTTCCACTGTGATTTAAGATGAGCTCAGCAGATGCATCCTTCAGCCTCACGAGTGGTGTCTCAATCTAGATGTGGTGAAAATGGTATTCCATCATTGAGGTGAACCTTGCTGCAACCCGTTTGCCTCTTCCCTAAACAAGTGCAGCAGTTACTTAATCAGGATTCCCCCTCTGGGAAAGTCACCCAGAGATGCTCACCTCCATGATTGGCCGCCGGTCCCCTTTCTTTGGCCTTACTTTGTTATCCTCAGATTCTGGACCCTATGCCAGATTTCCTGTCCCATCCAGACTGTCCTGTTCACGCACACATTTTGAACCTCAAACTGACTTTGTGGTTCCTCCATTTCCATTAATTTGCCAGGTGTCGTAATATGTCCTCTCCAGGATATCACATCCTTTTGTTGGCTCATAAACCTTCTACTAGAAAGCTGTATTTAAGTAAGTTGAAGAGATTTACAATTTGAAAACACAAAAACCAAACTGATCTTTTCTCTGCATCAGTAGTGTGTTTCAGATTTCATAGCATCTCTGTTCAGTGCTGTGGCTTCCCTATCCATCATCAAACGACAATTAGCTGCGATTTCTAATTTTCGCAGCACTTTAGAAGAGCTTTTTTTTAGCCTCTCTCAGGCTTTGTAAATCGTTCTTAAGAGGCACACATCTGTTAACCCCCCCTTGTACAAACTTCCGACTCCTCCTTGGGACCTGAACTTAGTACTACAGGCTGTAATACATTCCCTCTTTCAACCCTCTGTGGAATGTGATCTGAAGTTTTAATATTGGAAGACAATCTTTGGTAGCCATTACTTCAGCTAGAAGAATTTCAGAAAGCCAGCCATTATCTGAACCTCCTTAAGTAGTTTTCCATAAGGATAAGGTGTCTTCACGAACAAACCCCTCCTTCCTGCCAAAGGTAGTATCTGAGGCTAACATTAACCAAACTATTAATTTACCAGTTTTCTTCCCTAGTCATTCTAACAGAGGAGAACACACCCTATATTTGCTACTTGTCCATAAACAATTACATTTCTGTCTTCACAGGCCAAAAAATAAGGCGGCTATCAAGTCACTTTCTTTTTTCCAGTGCAAAGTTGAGCAAGGCAGTCGGCAAGATTATCCTAAGTGGCTGAAAGACTACATTTCATTCATTTATGATAAAAAAAACTAACCTTGCCTAAACCTGTCAAAGCACATTCTGCAAGGTCTGCAGCCGCTTCAGCAGTCTTCCAGTCTAGAGCTTCAATGGATGACGTGCAGCACCTACTTAGACTTTGCCGCATAGCTTTATTAATCATTACAAACTGGACTTGGTCTCTAGGGGGAGATCATCCTTTGGCTCAGTGGTGCTCAGGAATATTCTGTGAGTTCACCCAAGTTTTTCGGTAGATGGGGACTCTTCCCCATCTGTCAAGGATAAAAATGAAGATTGATCACATCAGATAAAGAAGTTCTATACTCACCATAACATTCCATCTGTGATGTTCTTCGCGTTTCACTGTTGCAGTCATTACATTTGGGTAATCTGCTGGCAGGTTGCCCTCAGTCGACTTGATAAACAAAGTCTTGGGTCCTGCGTCAGTTGCTGTCCCTTCTTCCATGACGCCAGGCCGTCAGGGGTATAAAACATGCAGCCGATGCCATTTTCATCCGTCTTTCTTGCCGCACGGTGCCCGAAGCAGAAGCCGTTCGCAAATGCCAGTCTGCCGACTCCTGAAATTTTCGTTTGAGTTTCATAACTGAAGTCTGTCTTCAACCTAAAGCTAAGTACCCCGTTGGGGAAAAATTTTCTTGCTCCTTACAGATGTCAGTAAAAGTTAATAATTGTATTACTTGTAGAAAGCAAATAGCTCATAAGGATTTTCATTTGTACTGTATTCCTTGCCTAGGCCCTGATCACAACGTGCCTTGCTGTCGGTTTTGTGCTAAATTTAACCAACGCACTAAGCGTCTGTATATTTTTGCATGTAAATATTTTGGCTCAAGATTTAACTATTCAGAAATGTGTCTGTTAGTAATCAGACTACTGGAATTCACAAAAAACCCAAAGAAAGACAGTCTAGGTCCAAAACCGACAAAGCGTCATTTAAGCCAGTCACCAGTATTAAGTGAGGTGCTTTCGCAGCAACTGATACCCGCTACTTTTGATTCGCAGGTCTCTACTGAGACCCATTCAGAGTCCGGTATGCCGCGAGACATTTTAAGTATTGAACCCGCGGATGTGTCTACCTTAGATGGATCCGGAGCCGCTTAGCAGGCACTGGCTTCTGAGGGTGTTTTCATGCCTAAAGATTTGTATATTAAACCAACGCCATCTTCAAAACCAAGGCCAAAATCGACTTCTATGTCTAAAAAACTGACGCTTGGGCCACGTGCACAAGCCCCTATGCCTAAAAAACAAATGATCGAAATGACTGAGGATTTAATTACCTTGATCAGGGGTTCCCAACCCCCCTCCTGCTAAGAGGCCTAGGCAAGGCACTGATTATGAATCTTCAGATCACTTTTCCATTTCTTCTGATTCCTCTTCTGATCAGGAATTGAGCTATTCCACCTTATGAGGACTCTGATGCAGAAGAATCCATCTCTTCTGCTTCTCCTCTTGAGGATTTTTCTTTTGGAGAAACTTTGCATACCTTAAGGGAACATTTTCATTGGAAGAGTCAGGATTTTTCAGAATCAAAAAAGAGGCTTAGGGAATTCCTCCTTCCTCAGCATAGGCCTTTGGCTATACCTCCTGTTATAGACATTGTTTTCTCAGAATCCAGCTTGACTCCTGATTCCCTGCCTCCGGCTCCTAGTAAGCCAGGCAGATACTACAGGGTTCCTTACTCCCACAAATTCATTTTAAAAACCCTACTGCTGACCCAGAAACAATTTCTCAAGGTCCCAAGGGTGTTAAGGCTTCCACTCCTAAAAATCCTACCCCTTTTGATAGAGACTCCTGTGCACTGGATAGGTGGGGTAAGAAGGTTTACACGTCTGCAACCTTGACAGTTAGGGCTTTAAACTGTCAGTTTCATATGCTTAAACAGCAGCATGTCATGGGCTTAAATAGAAAATGGTGTTGATTTCTGACTGTGTGGAAAATAGAGTTACAGGATTTATTGCATTCAGCTGAACAAGTTGGAAAGCATACTTTGCAATGTGGGTTTGATTCCTTCGAGGCCTCTTGCAGAGCCGCTGTAACTGGATCTGTGATAAGGCATGCTTGGCTCAAGGAGCAAAATCTGCCTGATCACGTTGAAGCAAAATTGTTGGATGCTCCTTTACAACAGGACAGTCTATTTTGTAATAATGCAGAAGTTGTTTGAAAAGGATGGAAGAAATACCAAAACTAGAACCAAAACCCAACCACGAATGCAAACCACTTGGCACCACAGGACCCGGAAGCAGGTACACAAAGGCTTTCAAAATAAGCAGTAGAAGAAATCAATCAGCTGCTAGGTCTCCAATAAGATCCTTTAATATGACAAGGCAAAGTTAAAATCACAGTCTCTTCCAAGCGCTTTCACTCGACCACTTGCGAGCTTTTTCAAGGCAAAAAACATGAACTGGAAGTTCATTCACATTAAATACTTCCACAGTCATCACATGACTTCCTGTGGATCTTTCCCAAAAGGAAAATCGCCATATAAGGCAAATTCTAAAATACATTCTTATTGTCATTAAAAAATGATTCATTTTGTAAAAATGTCTTGGCAACTGAATAAACATGTTAAACATAACATTAAATCAAAATGTTACAATGTACCAAGAAAATTTGAAACTTAGAAAAGAAATGTTTTTATAATGCTACTAAGTAGCCCTAGATTTTAATTTGGAATCTTGATTTTACCCCCGATGTTCAAAAATGGGTTACTGCATTTATTTGTGATTACAAAATCACTCTGCAGAATTTTCTTGGTACATTGTAACATACTGCTTATTTTGAAAGCCTTTGTGTACCTGCTTCCGGGTCCTGTGGTGCCAAGTGGTTTGCATTCGTGAAAAGGATGGAAGACAAAGCTAAATCTATGCAAACAGTAAAAGATTTCCTACAAGTGCAGCCACCCAGGTTAATTATGCACTGGCCTACTAAGAATTGGTCCTTTCCAGTACCCACCAGAGCCGCTCAGGTCAAACCCAGACACTCCAAAGGCTCCAGGTTTCTGTCACAAGGATCTGACAGAACAAAACAATGGGGTGCCTCCACCTTGAAATCTGGAAGTAGCAAGGCACCTCCCTACAGTAAACAGTCTCAATGACTTTCCTCTGCCATTTGCAAGCACTTATTCTGGCAGCCCCTTTGGAAGGGAAACGAGCACTTTATGCACAAATTTGGCATCTAATTACCCAGGACAAGTGGGTTTTAAGTATAGTATCCCAGGATACAGATTTCATGTCCACACATTGCCAATTCCCAACGGAATGGCCCGATCTGCCTCCAAAGCAGTGGGCAGATGCCCAGAAACAAGTTATGTCCTTCATGAATATGGGGCTATTCAACCCGTGCCAGAAAAGGAAAAGGGACAAAGTTTTTATTAAAGCCTTTTCCTGGTACCCTGAAAAAGACAAATCATGGTGTCCAATTCGGGATTCATCTATTCTAAATACATTCCTGGACATTCCAAAATTCAAATGCTGACTCTGCAACAGTTACTGCCTATGCTAGGCAAGGATGCCTGGTTGGTAACTCTAGACTTAAGAAGGTTACCTGCATATCCCTATCAGGGAATCTTGCAGAAGATACCTCCGCTTCAAAGCAGGCTATTTGCGTTACCAGTTCTCTGCAGTGCCCTTCAGCTTATCTACTGCACCCAGGGTCTTCACAAAGTGCCTGGCACCAGTAATTGCATTTTGCAGACAAAGAAACTTTCAAATTTGTCCTTATCTGGACGATTGCCTAATTCAGGCAGAAAACAAGGACATTCTTCTACAGCATCTGGCGTTTGTAAAAAGGCTTCTAACTTGCCTAGGGTACACCATAAACGAAAATAAATCACAACTGATACCCTCTCAAATTACATTCCTGGGTGCAAGCTTGAATACAACTGCCCAGATGACTTGCCTCACGCCAGAAAAACAAATCCAATTGATGACTTCAATGGCTTAGTGGGAAATCACTTTGGCTATAGTGTGCAGGGTTCTGGGTTTGAGACTTGCAAGGTCTGCTTATTTGGTGGGAGGATGACATAATGGTTAAGGTGTTTACCTTGGACACAAGGTGCAGGGTTTGATTCGCACATGGGGTAGCTGGCTAGGCTTCAA
This sequence comes from Protopterus annectens, assembly GCF_019279795.1. Lineage (NCBI taxonomy): Eukaryota > Metazoa > Chordata > Ceratodontiformes > Protopteridae > Protopterus > Protopterus annectens. The sequence goes on from NC_056746.1 coordinate 2,671,939, forward strand.
ATGGCCCAAAAGGGCAATTAGCCTAGTACTAACCTGTGAACAGTAGTACTAACCTATGAAAACAAATGGCCACAAAAACCCAGTTATCTGCAAGACAAATTCTGCAGGCCTTAGGGTTCATGGCTTCCTGTATTCTTCTAATTCCATATGCAAGACTGCATATGAGGAAACTTCAATGGTACCTAAAAAGCATATGGAGTCAACATTGTCACAGCCTGGAAACAATGATTCCTATCATACCTTGCCTGCAGCAAGAGTTCCTATGGTGGGCAGAGGCCTGTCACCCAAACGAGAGACTGTCATTCATTTCACCCCCTGCCACCCAAGCCCTGACTACAGATGCATCAGACTATGCTGGGGGGGGGTGTGCATCTGGTGGGGGAGATGCATTCAGGGCGAATGAAGCCCAAATCAAATGCACCTGCACATCAACCAGAAAGAGATGATGGCTGTACAGAATGCTCCGACGGCTTTCAAGGCATTTCTTCATCCAGGACAACTACTGATAAAGACTGACAACACCACAGTCATGTGGTACATAAACAAGCAGGGGGTACCCATTCCTACCCTCTTTGCAGACTAGCCATGGCTTTGTGGAACACAGCCTTGACTTTGCCAAATACGTCTACAAGCTCAATTTCTGCAAGGAAAGCAAAATACTGTGGCAGATGAACTAAGCAGAAATCTTATGGACCCACATGAATAGAAACTGAAGCCACAAATCTTCAACATATTGACACGCAAATGGGGGAGCCCAGACACAGTTTTGGGGTGAGGCAAAAAGATCTAACAGTTGGACAAATTCTGCACATGAATTAATCACAAAAAAGCTTGGAAAGTGGATGCTCTATCCTTCAGCTGGAAAAACCTATCAAGCCTATGCCTTTTCCCCTCTGCCTTTGCTCTCTAAGGTATTACTAAGTCAGACAGGAAAAAACAAAAATGATTCTAGTTGCTCTGGACTGGCAGCGCCAGCACTGGTACCCGCTCCTACGCAATATCACACCTTCCTCCTTGGTACCTGCCTCAGACACCTTATCTACTGTCTCTGCAGAACTATCAAATTCTACACACTCTGCTCCAAACTCTGAATCTTGCAGCATGGCTAATCATCTAATTTCACCAGTTAAATCTCTCAGCAAACCTGTGATGGATGTCATTTTGGAGGCTAGAAGGCCTAGTACTAGAAAATCTTATGCTGATAAACAGAAAACATTTTGTGCCTGGAATCGGGCACAAGGAATAAGCATAGCAATGCCCAGTATTCCCCAGATTCTGCAGTATTTAACTGAGATGCTTCACAAGGGTCTATCTTTCTCTTCCATAAATATCCATGCCTCTGCCATTTCAGCTCATTACAGCACAGAGCCTCCCTCTTTTCTCATCACCTGCTAAAGCAGCATCTCAGAGGGGCCAAAAATTTAAGACCTCTTAGGACAGCACCAACTCCTGCATGGGACCTCAATTTTGTGTTGGAAAAGCTCACACTACCTCCTTTTGAGCCAGCTGCTACTACAGACATGAAATTTCCCTCTTGGAAGACTACTTT